>NW_026969649.1:0-32607 GCF_028390025.1 Pseudophryne corroboree
TGGTAACTAAAGTTTAAAGCAGAAATAGGGGCACTTTTAAAATTTTCATTTTTGACCAAAATCGATTGGTCCGGGGCTTAGGGAATTTCTCATATGCCCCCAAACCGTTGAAGCTCCTGTTCAAAAATCATGCTCCGAAATCAACTTTTTTCATCTCAGGGATTCATTTTGGGATGGTAACTAAAGTTTAAAGCAGAAATAGGGGCACTTTTAAAATTTTCATTTTTGACCGAAATCGATGGGTCCAGGGCTTAGGGAATTTCTCATATGCCCCAAAACTGTTGAAGCTCCTGTTCAAAAATCATGCTCCGAAATCAACTTTTTTCATCTCAGGGATTTATTTTGGGATGGTAACTAAAGTTTAAAGCAGAAATAGGGGCACTTTTAAAATTTTCATTTTTTGACCAAAATCGATGGGTCCGGGGCTTAGGGAATTTCTCATATGCCCCAAAACCGTTGAAGCTCCTGTTCAAAAATCATGCTCCGAAATCAACTTTTTTCACTCAGGGATTCATTTTGGGATGGTAACTAAAGTTTAAAGCAGAAATAGGGGCACTTTTAACATTTTCATTTTTGACCAAAATCGATGGGTCCGGGGCTTAGGGAATTTCTCATATGCCCCAAAACCGTTGAAGCTCCTGTTCAAAAATCATGCTCCGAAATCAACTTTTTTCATCTCAGGGATTCATTTTGGGATGGTAACTAAAGTTTAAAGCAGAAATAGGGGCACTTTTAAAATTTTCATTTTTGACCAAAATCGATGGGTCCGGGGCTTAGGGAATTTCTCATATGCCCCAAAACTGTTGAAGCTCCTGTTCAAAAACCATGCTCCGAAATCAACTTTTTTCATCTCAGGGATTCATTTTGGGATGGTAACTAAAGTTTAAAGCAGAAATAGGGGCACTTTTAAAATTTTCATTTTTGACCAAAATCGATGGGTCCGGGGCTTAGGGAATTTCTCATATGCCCCAAAACCGTTGAAGCTCCTGTTCAAAAATCATGCTCCGAAATCAACTTTTTTCATCTCAGGGATTCATTTTGGGATGGTAACTAAAGTTTAAAGCAGAAATAGGGGCACTTTTAAAATTTTCATTTTTGACCGAAATCGATGGGTCCGGGGCTTAGGGAATTTCTCATATGCCCCAAAACTGTTGAAGCTCCTGTTCAAAAATCATGCTCCGAAATCAACTTTTTTCATCTCAGGGATTCATTTTGGGATGGTAACTAAAGTTTAAAGCAGAAATAGGGGCACTTTTAAAATTTTCATTTTTTGACCAAAATCGATGGGTCCGGGGCTTAGGGAATTTCTCATATGCCCCAAAACCGTTGAAGCTCCTGTTCAAAAATCATGCTCCGAAATCAACTTTTTTCATCTCAGGGATTCATTTTGGGATGGTAACTAAAGTTTAAAGCAGAAATAGGGGCACTTTTAACATTTTCATTTTTGACCAAAATCGATGGGTCCGGGGCTTAGGGAATTTCTCATATGCCCCAAAACCGTTGAAGCTCCTGTTCAAAAATCATGCTCCGAAATCAACTTTTTTCATCTCAGGGATTCATTTTGGGATGGTAACTAAAGTTTAAAGCAGAAATAGGGGCACTTTTAAAATTTTCATTTTTGACCAAAATCGATGGGTCCGGGGCTTAGGGAATTTCTCATATGCCCCAAAACCGTTGAAGCTCCTGTTCAAAAATCATGCTCCGAAATCAACTTTTTTCATCTCAGGGATTCATTTTGGGATGGTAACTAAAGTTTAAAGCAGAAATAGGGGCACTTTTAAAATTTTCATTTTTGACCAAAATCGATGGGTCCGGGGCTTAGGGAATTTCTCATATGCCCCAAAACTGTTGAAGCTCCTGTTCAAAAACCATGCTCCGAAATCAACTTTTTTCATCTCAGGGATTCATTTTGGGATGGTAACTAAAGTTTAAAGCAGAAATAGGGGCACTTTTAAAATTTTCATTTTTGACCAAAATCGATGGGTCCGGGGCTTAGGGAATTTCTCATATGCCCCAAAACCGTTGAAGCTCCTGTTCAAAAATCATGCTCCGAAATCAACGTTTTTCATCTCAGGGATTCATTTGGGGATGGTAACTAAAGTTTAAAGCAGAAATAGGGGCACTTTTAACATTTTCATTTTTGACCAAAATCGATGGGTCCGGGGCTTAGGGAATTTCTCATATGCCCCAAAACCGTTGAAGCTCCTGTTCAAAAATCATGCTCCGAAATCAACTTTTTTCATCTCAGGGATTCATTTTGGGATGGTAACTAAAGTTTAAAGCAGAAATAGGGGCACTTTTAAAATTTTCATTTTTTGACCAAAATCGATGGGTCCGGGGCTTAGGGAATTTCTCATATGCCCCAAAACCGTTGAAGCTCCTGTTCAAAAATCATGCTCCGAAATCAACTTTTTTCATCTCAGGGATTCATTTTGGGATGGTAACTAAAGTTTAAAGCAGAAATAGGGGCACTTTTAAAATTTTCATTTTTGACCAAAATCGATGGGTCCGGGGCTTAGGGAATTTCTCATATGCCCCAAAACCGTTGAAGCTCCTGTTCAAAAATCATGCTCCGAAATCAACTTTTTTCATCTCAGGGATTCATTTTGGGATGGTAACTAAAGTTTAAAGCAGAAATAGGGGCACTTTTAAAATTTTCATTTTTGACCAAAATCGATGGGTCCGGGGCTTAGGGAATTTCTTATATGCCCCAAAACCGTTGAAGCTCCTGTTCAAAAATCATGCTCCGAAATCAACTTTTTTCATCTCAGGGATTCATTTTGGGATGGTAACTAAAGTTTAAAGCAGAAATAGGGGCACTTTTAAAATTTTCATTTTTGACCAAAATCGATGGGTCCGGGGCTTAGGGAATTTCTCATATGCCACAAAACCGTTGAAGCTCCTGTTCAAAAATCATGTTCCGAAATCAACTTTTTTCATCTCAGGGATTTATTTTGGGATGGTAACTAAAGTTTAAAGCAGAAATAGGGGCACTTTTAAAATTTTCATTTTCGACCAAAATCGATGGGTCCGGGGCTTAGGGAATTTCTCATATGCCACAAAACCGTTGAAGCTCCTGTTCAAAAATCATGCTCCGAAATCAACTTTTTTCATCTCAGGGATTCATTTTGGGATGGTAACTAAAGTTTAAAGCAGAAATAGGGGCACTTTAAAATTTTCATTTTTGACCAAAATCGATGGGTCCGGGACTTAGGGAATTTCTTATACGCCCCAAAACCGTTGAAGCTCCTGTTCAAAAATCATGCTCCAAAATCAACTTTTTTCATCTCAGGGATTCATTTTGGGATGGTAACTAAAGTTTAAAGCAGAAATAGGGGCACTTTTAAAATTTTCATTTATGACCAAAA
Source organism: Pseudophryne corroboree (assembly GCF_028390025.1). Taxonomy (NCBI): domain Eukaryota; kingdom Metazoa; phylum Chordata; class Amphibia; order Anura; family Myobatrachidae; genus Pseudophryne; species Pseudophryne corroboree. Next base: position 3,369 of record NW_026969649.1, read on the forward strand.
TCGATGGGTCCGGGGCTTAGGGAATTTCTCATATGCCACAAAACCGTTAAAGCTCCTGTTCAAAAATCATGCTCCGAAATCAACTTTTTTCATCTCAGGGATTCATTTTGGGATGGTAACTAAAGTTTAAAGCAGAAATAGGGGCACTTTTAAAATTTTCATTTTTGACCAAAATCGATGGGTCCGGGGCTTAGGGAATTTCTCATATGCCACAAAACCGTTGAAGCTCCTGTTCAAAAATCATGTTCCGAAATCAACTTTTTTCATCTCAGGGATTTATTTTGGGATGGTAACTAAAGTTTAAAGCAGAAATAGGGGCACTTTTAAAATTTTCATTTTCGACCAAAATCGATGAGTCCGGGGCTTAGGGAATTTCTCATATGCCACAAAACCGTTGAAGCTCCTGTTCAAAAATCATGCTCCGAAATCAACTTTTTTCATCTCAGGGATTCATTTTGGGATGGTAACTAAAGTTTAAAGCAGAAATAGGGGCACTTTAAAATTTTCATTTTTGACCAAAATCGATGGGTCCGGGACTTAGGGAATTTCTTATACGCCCCAAAACCGTTGAAGCTCCTGTTCAAAAATCATGCTCCAAAATCAACTTTTTTCATCTCAGGGATTCATTTTGGGATGGTAACTAAAGTTTAAAGCAGAAATAGGGGCACTTTTAAAATTTTCATTTTTGACCAAAATCGATGGGTCCGGGGCTTAGGGAATTTCTCATATGCCACAAAACCGTTGAAGCTCCTGTTCAAAAATCATGCTCTGAAATCAACTTTTTTCATCTCATGGATTCATTTTGGGATGGTAACTAAAGTTTAAAGCAGAAATAGGGGCACTTTTAAAATTTTCATTTTAGACCAAAATTGATGGGTCCTGGGCTTAGGGAATTTCTCATATGCCACAAAACCGTTGAAGCTCCTGTTCAAAAATCATGCTCCGAAATCAACTTTTTTCATCTCAGGGATTCATTTTGGGATGGTAACTAAAGTTTAAAGCAGAAATAGGGGCACTTTTAAAATTTTCATTTTTGACCAAAATCGATGGGTCCGGGGCTTAGGGAATTTCTCATATGCCCCAAAACTGTTGAAGCTCCTGTTCAAAAATCATGCTCCGAAATCAACTTTTTTCATCTCAGGGATTCATTTTGGGATGGTAACTAAAGTTTAAAGCAGAAATAGGGGCACTTTTAAAATTTTCATTTTAGACCAAAATCGATGGGTCCGGGGCTTAGGGAATTTCTCATATGCCCCAAAACCGTTGAAGCTCCTATTCAAAAATCATGCTCCGAAATCAACTTTTTTCATCTCAGGGATTCATTTTGGGATGGTAACTAAACTTTAAAGCAGAAATAGGGGCACTTTTAAAATTTTTATATTTGGCCAATATCGATGGGTCCGGGGCTTAGGGAATTTCTCATATGCCCCAAAACCGTTGAAGCTCCTGTTCAAAAATCATGCTCCGAAATCAACTTTTTTCATCTCAGGGATTCATTTTGGGATGGTAACTAAAGTTTAAAGCAGAAATAGGGGCACTTTTAAAATTTTCATTTTTGACCAAAATCGATGGGTCCGGGGCTTAGGGAATTTCTCATATGCCACAATACCGTTGAAGCTCCTGTTCAAAAATCATGCTCCGAAATCAACTTTTTTCATCTCAGGGATTCATTTTGGGATGGTAACTAAAGTTTAAAGCAGAAATAGGGGCACTTTTAAAATTTTCATTTTTGACCAAAATCGATGGGTCCGGGGCTTAGGGAATTTCTCATATGCCACAAAACCGTTGAAGCTCCTGTTCAAAAATCATGCTCCGAAATCAACTTTTTTCATCTCAGGGATTCATTTTGGGATGGTAACTAAAGTTTAAAGCAGAAATAGGGGCACTTTTAAAATTTTCATTTTTGACCAAAATCGATGGGTCTGGGGCTTAAGGAATTTCTCATATGCCCCAAAACTGTTGAAGCTCCTGTTCAAAAATCATGCTCCGAAATCAACTTTTTTCATCTCAGGGATTCATTTTGGGATGGTAACTAAAGTTTAAAGCAGAAATAGGGGCACTTTTAAAATTTTCATTTTTGACCAAAATCGATGGGTCCGGGGCTTAGGGAATTTCTCATATGCCCCAAAACCGTTGAAGCTCCTGTTCAAAAATCATGCTCCGAAATCAACTTTTTTCATCTCAGGGATTCATTTTGGGATGGTAACTAAAGTTTAAAGCAGAAATAGGGGCACTTTTAAAATTTTCATTTTTGACCAAAATCGATTGGTCCGGGGCTTAGGGAATTTCTCATATGCCCCCAAACCGTTGAAGCTCCTGTTCAAAAATCATGCTCCGAAATCAACTTTTTTCATCTCAGGGATTCATTTTGGGATGGTAACTAAAGTTTAAAGCAGAAATAGGGGCACTTTTAAAATTTTCATTTTTGACCAAAATCGATGGGTCCGGGGCTTAGGGAATTTCTCATATGCCTCAAAACCGTTGAAGCTCCTGTTCAAAAATCATGCTCCGAAATCAACTTTTTTCATCTCAGGGATTCATTTTGGGATGGTAACTAAAGTTTAAAGCAGAAATAGGGGCACTTTTAAAATTTTCATTTTTGACCAAAATCGATGGGTCCGGGGCTTAGGGAATTTCTCATATGCCCCAAAACCGTTGAAGCTCCTGTTCAAAAATCATGCTCCGAAATCAACTTTTTTCATCTCAGGGATTCATTTTGGGATGGTAACTAAAGTTTAAAGCAGAAATAGGGGCACTTTTAAAATTTTCATTTTTGACCGAAATCGATGGGTCCAGGGCTTAGGGAATTTCTCATATGCCCCAAAACTGTTGAAGCTCCTGTTCAAAAATCATGCTCCGAAATCAACTTTTTTCATCTCAGGGATTTATTTTGGGATGGTAACTAAAGTTTAAAGCAGAAATAGGGGCACTTTTAAAATTTTCATTTTATGACCAAAATCGATGGGTCCGGGGCTTAGGGAATTTCTCATATGCCCCAAAACCGTTGAAGCTCCTGTTCAAAAATCATGCTCCGAAATCAACTTTTTTCATCTCAGGGATTCATTTTGGGATGGTAACTAAAGTTTAAAGCAGAAATAGGGGCACTTTTAACATTTTCATTTTTGACCAAAATCGATGGGTCCGGGGCTTAGGGAATTTCTCATATGCCCCAAAACCGTTGAAGCTCCTGTTCAAAAATCATGCTCCGAAATCAACTTTTTTCATCTCAGGGATTCATTTTGGGATGGTAACTAAAGTTTAAAGCAGAAATAGGGGCACTTTTAAAATTTTCATTTTTGACCAAAATCGATGGGTCCGGGGCTTAGGGAATTTCTCATATGCCCCAAAACTGTTGAAGCTCCTGTTCAAAAACCATGCTCCGAAATCAACTTTTTTCATCTCAGGGATTCATTTTGGGATGGTAACTAAAGTTTAAAGCAGAAATAGGGGCACTTTTAAAATTTTCATTTTTGACCAAAATCGATGGGTCCGGGGCTTAGGGAATTTCTCATATGCCCCAAAACCGTTGAAGCTCCTGTTCAAAAATCATGCTCCGAAATCAACTTTTTTCATCTCAGGGATTCATTTTGGGATGGTAACTAAAGTTTAAAGCAGAAATAGGGGCACTTTTAAAATTTTCATTTTTGACCGAAATCGATGGGTCCGGGGCTTAGGGAATTTCTCATATGCCCCAAAACTGTTGAAGCTCCTGTTCAAAAATCATGCTCCGAAATCAACTTTTTTCATCTCAGGGATTCATTTTGGGATGGTAACTAAAGTTTAAAGCAGAAATAGGGGCACTTTTAAAATTTTCATTTTTTGACCAAAATCGATGGGTCCGGGGCTTAGGGAATTTCTCATATGCCCCAAAACCGTTGAAGCTCCTGTTCAAAAATCATGCTCCGAAATCAACTTTTTTCATCTCAGGGATTCATTTTGGGATGGTAACTAAAGTTTAAAGCAGAAATAGGGGCACTTTTAACATTTTCATTTTTGACCAAAATCGATGGGTCCGGGGCTTAGGGAATTTCTCATATGCCCCAAAACCGTTGAAGCTCCTGTTCAAAAATCATGCTCCGAAATCAACTTTTTTCATCTCAGGGATTCATTTTGGGATGGTAACTAAAGTTTAAAGCAGAAATAGGGGCACTTTTAAAATTTTCATTTTTGACCAAAATCGATGGGTCCGGGGCTTAGGGAATTTCTCATATGCCCCAAAACCGTTGAAGCTCCTGTTCAAAAATCATGCTCCGAAATCAACTTTTTTCATCTCAGGGATTCATTTTGGGATGGTAACTAAAGTTTAAAGCAGAAATAGGGGCACTTTTAAAATTTTCATTTTTGACCGAAATCGATGGGTCCAGGGCTTAGGGAATTTCTCATATGCCCCAAAACTGTTGAAGCTCCTGTTCAAAAATCATGCTCCGAAATCAACTTTTTTCATCTCAGGGATTTATTTTGGGATGGTAACTAAAGTTTAAAGCAGAAATAGGGGCACTTTTAAAATTTTCATTTTTTGACCAAAATCGATGGGTCCGGGGCTTAGGGAATTTCTCATATGCCCCAAAACCGTTGAAGCTCCTGTTCAAAAATCATGCTCCGAAATCAACTTTTTTCATCTCAGGGATTCATTTTGGGATGGTAACTAAAGTTTAAAGCAGAAATAGGGGCACTTTTAACATTTTCATTTTTGACCAAAATCGATGGGTCCGGGGCTTAGGGAATTTCTCATATGCCCCAAAACCGTTGAAGCTCCTGTTCAAAAATCATGCTCCGAAATCAACTTTTTTCATCTCAGGGATTCATTTTGGGATGGTAACTAAAGTTTAAAGCAGAAATAGGGGCACTTTTAAAATTTTCATTTTTGACCAAAATCGATGGGTCCGGGGCTTAGGGAATTTCTCATATGCCCCAAAACTGTTGAAGCTCCTGTTCAAAAACCATGCTCCGAAATCAACTTTTTTCATCTCAGGGATTCATTTTGGGATGGTAACTAAAGTTTAAAGCAGAAATAGGGGCACTTTTAAAATTTTCATTTTTGACCAAAATCGATGGGTCCGGGGCTTAGGGAATTTCTCATATGCCCCAAAACCGTTGAAGCTCCTGTTCAAAAATCATGCTCCGAAATCAACTTTTTTCATCTCAGGGATTCATTTTGGGATGGTAACTAAAGTTTAAAGCAGAAATAGGGGCACTTTTAAAATTTTCATTTTTGACCGAAATCGATGGGTCCGGGGCTTAGGGAATTTCTCATATGCCCCAAAACTGTTGAAGCTCCTGTTCAAAAATCATGTTCCGAAATCAACTTTTTTCATCTCAGGGATTCATTTTGGGATGGTAACTAAACTTTAAAGCAGAAATAGGGGCACTTTTAAAATTTTCATTTTTTGACCAAAATCGATGGGTCCGGGGCTTAGGGAATTTCTCATATGCCCCAAAACCGTTGAAGCTCCTGTTCAAAAATCATGCTCCGAAATCAACTTTTTTCATCTCAGGGATTCATTTTGGGATGGTAACTAAAGTTTAAAGCAGAAATAGGGGCACTTTTAACATTTTCATTTTTGACCAAAATCGATGGGTCCGGGGCTTAGGGAATTTCTCATATGCCCCAAAACCGTTGAAGCTCCTGTTCAAAAATCATGCTCCGAAATCAACTTTTTTCATCTCAGGGATTCATTTTGGGATGGTAACTAAAGTTTAAAGCAGAAATAGGGGCACTTTTAAAATTTTCATTTTTGACCAAAATCGATGGGTCCGGGGCTTAGGGAATTTCTCATATGCCCCAAAACTGTTGAAGCTCCTGTTCAAAAACCATGCTCCGAAATCAACTTTTTTCATCTCAGGGATTCATTTTGGGATGGTAACTAAAGTGTAAAGCAGAAATAGGGGCACTTTTAAAATTTTCATTTTTGACCAAAATCGATGGGTCCGGGGCTTAGGGAATTTCTCATATGCCCCAAAACCGTTGAAGCTCCTGTTCAAAAATCATGCTCCGAAATCAACTTTTTTCATCTCAGGGATTCATTTTGGGATGGTAACTAAAGTTTAAAGCAGAAATAGGGGCACTTTTAAAATTTTCATTTTTGACCAAAATCGATGGGTCCGGGGCTTAGGGAATTTCTCATATGCCCCAAAACTGTTGAAGCTCCTGTTCAAAAACCATGCTCCGAAATCAACTTTTTTCATCTCAGGGATTCATTTTGGGATGGTAACTAAAGTTTAAAGCAGAAATAGGGGCACTTTTAAAATTTTCATTTTTGACCAAAATCGATGGGTCCGGGGCTTAGGGAATTTCTCATATGCCCCAAAACCGTTGAAGCTCCTGTTCAAAAATCATGCTCCGAAATCAACTTTTTTCATCTCAGGGATTCATTTTGGGATGGTAACTAAAGTTTAAAGCAGAAATAGGGGCACTTTTAAAATTTTCATTTTTTGACCAAAATCGATGGGTCCGGGGCTTAGGGAATTTCTCATATGCCCCAAAACCGTTGAAGCTCCTGTTCAAAAATCATGCTCCGAAATCAACTTTTTTCATCTCAGGGATTCATTTTGGGATGGTAACTAAAGTTTAAAGCAGAAATAGGGGCACTTTTAAAATTTTCATTTTTGACCAAAATCGATGGGTCCGGGGCTTAGGGAATTTCTCATATGCCCCAAAACCGTTGAAGCTCCTGTTCAAAAATCATGCTCCGAAATCAACTTTTTTCATCTCAGGGATTCATTTTGGGATGGTAACTAAAGTTTAAAGCAGAAATAGGGGCACTTTTAAAATTTTCATTTTTGACCAAAATCGATGGGTCCGGGGCTTAGGGAATTTCTCATATGCCCCAAAACCGTTGAAGCTCCTGTTCAAAAATCATGCTCCGAAATCAACTTTTTTCATCTCAGGGATTCATTTTGGGATGGTAACTAAAGTTTAAAGCAGAAATAGGGGCACTTTTAAAATTTTCATTTTAGACCAAAATCGATGGGTCCTGGGCTTAGGGAATTTCTCATATGCCACAAAACCGTTGAAGCTCCTGTTCAAAAATCATGCTCCGAAATCAACTTTTTTCATCTCAGGGATTCATTTTGGGATGGTAACTAAAGTTTAAAGCAGAAATAGGGGCACTTTTAAAATTTTCATTTTTGACCAAAATCGATGGGTCCGGGGCTTAGGGAATTTCTCATATGCCCCAAAACTGTTGAAGCTCCTGTTCAAAAATCATGCTCCGAAATCAACTTTTTTCATCTCAGGGATTCATTTTGGGATGGTAACTAAAGTTTAAAGCAGAAATAGGGGCACTTTTAAAATTTTCATTTTTGACCAAAATCGATGGGTCCGGGGCTTAGGGAATTTCTCATATGCCACAAAACCGTTGAAGCTACTGTTCAAAAATCATGCTCCGAAATCAACTTTTTTCATCTCAGGGATTCATTTTGGGATGGTAACTAAAGTTTAAAGCAGAAATAGGGGCACTTTTAAAATTTTCATTTTGACCAAAATCGATGGGTCCGGGGCTTAGGGAATTTCTCATATGCCCCAAAACCGTTGAAGCTCCTGTTCAAAAATCATGCTCCGAAATCAACTTTTTTCATCTCAGGGATTTATTTTGGGATGGTAACTAAAGTTTAAAGCAGAAATAGGGGCACTTTTAAAATTTTCATTTTTGACCAAAATCGATGGGTCCGGGGCTTTGGGAATTTCTCATATGCCACAAAACCGTTGAAGCTACTGTTCAAAAATCATGCTCCGAAATCAACTTTTTTCATCTCAGGGATTCATTTTGGGATGGTAACTAAAGTTTAAAGCAGAAATAGGGGCACTTTTAAAATTTTCATTTTGACCAAAATCGATGGGTCCGGGGCTTAGGGAATTTCTCATATGCCCCAAAACCGTTGAAGCTCCTGTTCAAAAATCATGCTCCGAAATCAACTTTTTTCATCTCAGGGATTCATTTTGGGATGGTAACTAAAGTTTAAAGCAGAAATAGGGGCACTTTTAAAATTTTCATTTTTGACCAAAATCGATTGGTCCGGGGCTTAGGGAATTTCTCATATGCCCCCAAACCGTTGAAGCTCCTGTTCAAAAATCATGCTCCGAAATCAACTTTTTTCATCTCAGGGATTCATTTTGGGATGGTAACTAAAGTTTAAAGCAGAAATAGGGGCACTTTTAAAATTTTCATTTTTGACCAAAATCGATGGGTCCGGGGCTTAGGGAATTTCTCATATGCCTCAAAACCGTTGAAGCTCCTGTTCAAAAATCATGCTCCGAAATCAACTTTTTTCATCTCAGGGATTCATTTTGGGATGGTAACTAAAGTTTAAAGCAGAAATAGGGGCACTTTTAAAATTTTCATTTTTGACCAAAATCGATTGGTCCGGGGCTTAGGGAATTTCTCATATGCCCCCAAACCGTTGAAGCTCCTGTTCAAAAATCATGCTCCGAAATCAACTTTTTTCATCTCAGGGATTCATTTTGGGATGGTAACTAAAGTTTAAAGCAGAAATAGGGGCACTTTTAAAATTTTCATTTTTGACCGAAATCGATGGGTCCAGGGCTTAGGGAATTTCTCATATGCCCCAAAACTGTTGAAGCTCCTGTTCAAAAATCATGCTCCGAAATCAACTTTTTTCATCTCAGGGATTTATTTTGGGATGGTAACTAAAGTTTAAAGCAGAAATAGGGGCACTTTTAAAATTTTCATTTTTTGACCAAAATCGATGGGTCCGGGGCTTAGGGAATTTCTCATATGCCCCAAAACCGTTGAAGCTCCTGTTCAAAAATCATGCTCCGAAATCAACTTTTTTCATCTCAGGGATTCATTTTGGGATGGTAACTAAAGTTTAAAGCAGAAATAGGGGCACTTTTAAAATTTTCATTTTTGACCAAAATCGATTGGTCCGGGGCTTAGGGAATTTCTCATATGCCCCCAAACCGTTGAAGCTCCTGTTCAAAAATCATGCTCCGAAATCAACTTTTTTCATCTCAGGGATTCATTTTGGGATGGTAACTAAAGTTTAAAGCAGAAATAGGGGCACTTTTAAAATTTTCATTTTTGACCGAAATCGATGGGTCCAGGGCTTAGGGAATTTCTCATATGCCCCAAAACTGTTGAAGCTCCTGTTCAAAAATCATGCTCCGAAATCAACTTTTTTCATCTCAGGGATTTATTTTGGGATGGTAACTAAAGTTTAAAGCAGAAATAGGGGCACTTTTAAAATTTTCATTTTTTGACCAAAATCGATGGGTCCGGGGCTTAGGGAATTTCTCATATGCCCCAAAACCGTTGAAGCTCCTGTTCAAAAATCATGCTCCGAAATCAACTTTTTTCATCTCAGGGATTCATTTTGGGATGGTAACTAAAGTTTAAAGCAGAAATAGGGGCACTTTTAACATTTTCATTTTTGACCAAAATCGATGGGTCCGGGGCTTAGGGAATTTCTCATATGCCCCAAAACCGTTGAAGCTCCTGTTCAAAAATCATGCTCCGAAATCAACTTTTTTCATCTCAGGGATTCATTTTGGGATGGTAACTAAAGTTTAAAGCAGAAATAGGGGCACTTTTAAAATTTTCATTTTTGACCAAAATCGATGGGTCCGGGGCTTAGGGAATTTCTCATATGCCCCAAAACTGTTGAAGCTCCTGTTCAAAAACCATGCTCCGAAATCAACTTTTTTCATCTCAGGGATTCATTTTGGGATGGTAACTAAAGTTTAAAGCAGAAATAGGGGCACTTTTAAAATTTTCATTTTTGACCAAAATCGATGGGTCCGGGGCTTAGGGAATTTCTCATATGCCCCAAAACCGTTGAAGCTCCTGTTCAAAAATCATGCTCCGAAATCAACTTTTTTCATCTCAGGGATTCATTTTGGGATGGTAACTAAAGTTTAAAGCAGAAATAGGGGCACTTTTAAAATTTTCATTTTTGACCAAAATCGATGGGTCCGGGGCTTAGGGAATTTCTCATATGCCCCAAAACTGTTGAAGCTCCTGTTCAAAAATCATGCTCCGAAATCAACTTTTTTCATCTCAGGGATTCATTTTGGGATGGTAACTAAAGTTTAAAGCAGAAATAGGGGCACTTTTAAAATTTTCATTTTTTGACCAAAATCGATGGGTCCGGGGCTTAGGGAATTTCTCATATGCCCCAAAACCGTTGAAGCTCCTGTTCAAAAATCATGCTCCGAAATCAACTTTTTTCATCTCAGGGATTCATTTTGGGATGGTAACTAAAGTTTAAAGCAGAAATAGGGGCACTTTTAACATTTTCATTTTTGACCAAAATCGATGGGTCCGGGGCTTAGGGAATTTCTCATATGCCCCAAAACCGTTGAAGCTCCTGTTCAAAAATCATGCTCCGAAATCAACTTTTTTCATCTCAGGGATTCATTTTGGGATGGTAACTAAAGTTTAAAGCAGAAATAGGGGCACTTTTAAAATTTTCATTTTTGACCAAAATCGATGGGTCCGGGGCTTAGGGAATTTCTCATATGCCCCAAAACCGTTGAAGCTCCTGTTCAAAAATCATGCTCCGAAATCAACTTTTTTCATCTCAGGGATTCATTTTGGGATGGTAACTAAAGTTTAAAGCAGAAATAGGGGCACTTTTAAAATTTTCATTTTTGACCAAAATCGATGGGTCCGGGGCTTAGGGAATTTCTCATATGCCCCAAAACTGTTGAAGCTCCTGTTCAAAAACCATGCTCCGAAATCAACTTTTTTCATCTCAGGGATTCATTTTGGGATGGTAACTAAAGTTTAAAGCAGAAATAGGGGCACTTTTAAAATTTTCATTTTTGACCAAAATCGATGGGTCCAGGGCTTAGGGAATTTCTCATATGCCCCAAAACTGTTGAAGCTCCTGTTCAAAAATCATGCTCCGAAATCAACTTTTTTCATCTCAGGGATTTATTTTGGGATGGTAACTAAAGTTTAAAGCAGAAATAGGGGCACTTTTAAAATTTTCATTTTTTGACCAAAATCGATGGGTCCGGGGCTTAGGGAATTTCTCATATGCCCCAAAACCGTTGAAGCTCCTGTTCAAAAATCATGCTCCGAAATCAACTTTTTTCATCTCAGGGATTCATTTTGGGATGGTAACTAAAGTTTAAAGCAGAAATAGGGGCACTTTTAACATTTTCATTTTTGACCAAAATCGATGGGTCCGGGGCTTAGGGAATTTCTCATATGCCCCAAAACCGTTGAAGCTCCTGTTCAAAAATCATGCTCCGAAATCAACTTTTTTCATCTCAGGGATTCATTTTGGGATGGTAACTAAAGTTTAAAGCAGAAATAGGGGCACTTTTAAAAATTTCATTTTTGACCAAAATCGATGGGTCCGGGGCTTAGGGAATTTCTCATATGCCCCAAAACTGTTGAAGCTCCTGTTCAAAAACCATGCTCCGAAATCAACTTTTTTCATCTCAGGGATTCATTTTGGGATGGTAACTAAAGTTTAAAGCAGAAATAGGGGCACTTTTAAAATTTTCATTTTTGACCAAAATCGATGGGTCCGGGGCTTAGGGAATTTCTCATATGCCCCAAAACCGTTGAAGCTCCTGTTCAAAAATCATGCTCCGAAATCAACTTTTTTCATCTCAGGGATTCATTTTGGGATGGTAACTAAAGTTTAAAGCAGAAATAGGGGCACTTTTAAAATTTTCATTTTTGACCGAAATCGATGGGTCCGGGGCTTAGGGAATTTCTCATATGCCCCAAAACTGTTGAAGCTCCTGTTCAAAAATCATGCTCCGAAATCAACTTTTTTCATCTCAGGGATTCATTTTGGGATGGTAACTAAAGTTTAAAGCAGAAATAGGGGCACTTTTAAAATTTTCATTTTTTGACCAAAATCGATGGGTCCGGGGCTTAGGGAATTTCTCATATGCCCCAAAACCGTTGAAGCTCCTGTTCAAAAATCATGCTCCGAAATCAACTTTTTTCATCTCAGGGATTCATTTTGGGATGGTAACTAAAGTTTAAAGCAGAAATAGGGGCACTTTTAACATTTTCATTTTTGACCAAAATCGATGGGTCCGGGGCTTAGGGAATTTCTCATATGCCCCAAAACCGTTGAAGCTCCTGTTCAAAAATCATGCTCCGAAATCAACTTTTTTCATCTCAGGGATTCATTTTGGGATGGTAACTAAAGTTTAAAGCAGAAATAGGGGCACTTTTAAAATTTTCATTTTTGACCAAAATCGATGGGTCCGGGGCTTAGGGAATTTCTCATATGCCCCAAAACCGTTGAAGCTCCTGTTCAAAAATCATGCTCCGAAATCAACTTTTTTCATCTCAGGGATTCATTTTGGGATGGTAACTAAAGTTTAAAGCAGAAATAGGGGCACTTTTAAAATTTTCATTTTTGACCAAAATCGATGGGTCCGGGGCTTAGGGAATTTCTCATATGCCCCAAAACTGTTGAAGCTCCTGTTCAAAAACCATGCTCCGAAATCAACTTTTTTCATCTCAGGGATTCATTTTGGGATGGTAACTAAAGTTTAAAGCAGAAATAGGGGCACTTTTAAAATTTTCATTTTTGACCAAAATCGATGGGTCCGGGGCTTAGGGAATTTCTCATATGCCCCAAAACCGTTGAAGCTCCTGTTCAAAAATCATGCTCCGAAATCAACGTTTTTCATCTCAGGGATTCATTTGGGGATGGTAACTAAAGTTTAAAGCAGAAATAGGGGCACTTTTAACATTTTCATTTTTGACCAAAATCGATGGGTCCGGGGCTTAGGGAATTTCTCATATGCCCCAAAACCGTTGAAGCTCCTGTTCAAAAATCATGCTCCGAAATCAACTTTTTTCATCTCAGGGATTCATTTTGGGATGGTAACTAAAGTTTAAAGCAGAAATAGGGGCACTTTTAAAATTTTCATTTTTGACCAAAATCGATGGGTCCGGGGCTTAGGGAATTTCTCATATGCCCCAAAACCGTTGAAGCTCCTGTTCAAAAATCATGCTCCGAAATCAACTTTTTTCATCTCAGGGATTCATTTTGGGATGGTAACTAAAGTTTAAAGCAGAAATAGGGGCACTTTTAAAATTTTCATTTTTGACCGAAATCGATGGGTCCGGGGCTTAGGGAATTTCTCATATGCCCCAAAACCGTTGAAGCTCCTGTTCAAAAATCATGCTCCGAAATCAACTTTTTTCATCTCAGGGATTCATTTTGGGATGGTAACTAAAGTTTAAAGCAGAAATAGGGGCACTTTTAAAATTTTCATTTTTTGACCAAAATCGATGGGTCCGGGGCTTAGGGAATTTCTCATATGCCCCAAAACCGTTGAAGCTCCTGTTCAAAAATCATGCTCCGAAATCAACTTTTTTCATCTCAGGGATTCATTTTGGGATGGTAACTAAAGTTTAAAGCAGAAATAGGGGCACTTTTAAAATTTTCATTTTTGACCAAAATCGATTGGTCCGGGGCTTAGGGAATTTCTCATATGCCCCAAAACCGTTGAAGCTCCTGTTCAAAAATCATGCTCCGAAATCAACTTTTTTCATCTCAGGGATTCATTTTGGGATGGTAACTAAAGTTTAAAGCAGAAATAGGGGCACTTTTAAAATTTTCATTTTTGACCAAAATCGATGGGTCCGGGGCTTAGGGAATTTCTCATATGCCCCAAAACTGTTGAAGCTCCTGTTCAAAAACCATGCTCCGAAATCAACTTTTTTCATCTCAGGGATTCATTTTGGGATGGTAACTAAAGTTTAAAGCAGAAATAGGGGCACTTTTAAAATTTTCATTTTTGACCAAAATCGATGGGTCCAGGGCTTAGGGAATTTCTCATATGCCCCAAAACTGTTGAAGCTCCTGTTCAAAAATCATGCTCCGAAATCAACTTTTTTCATCTCAGGGATTTATTTTGGGATGGTAACTAAAGTTTAAAGCAGAAATAGGGGCACTTTTAAAATTTTCATTTTTTGACCAAAATCGATGGGTCCGGGGCTTAGGGAATTTCTCATATGCCCCAAAACCGTTGAAGCTCCTGTTCAAAAATCATGCTCCGAAATCAACTTTTTTCATCTCAGGGATTCATTTTGGGATGGTAACTAAAGTTTAAAGCAGAAATAGGGGCACTTTTAACATTTTCATTTTTGACCAAAATCGATGGGTCCGGGGCTTAGGGAATTTCTCATATGCCCCAAAACCGTTGAAGCTCCTGTTCAAAAATCATGCTCCGAAATCAACTTTTTTCATCTCAGGGATTCATTTTGGGATGGTAACTAAAGTTTAAAGCAGAAATAGGGGCACTTTTAAAATTTTCATTTTTGACCAAAATCGATGGGTCCGGGGCTTAGGGAATTTCTCATATGCCCCAAAACTGTTGAAGCTCCTGTTCAAAAACCATGCTCCGAAATCAACTTTTTTCATCTCAGGGATTCATTTTGGGATGGTAACTAAAGTTTAAAGCAGAAATAGGGGCACTTTTAAAATTTTCATTTTTGACCAAAATCGATGGGTCCGGGGCTTAGGGAATTTCTCATATGCCCCAAAACCGTTGAAGCTCCTGTTCAAAAATCATGCTCCGAAATCAACTTTTTTCATCTCAGGGATTCATTTTGGGATGGTAACTAAAGTTTAAAGCAGAAATAGGGGCACTTTTAAAATTTTCATTTTTGACCGAAATCGATGGGTCCGGGGCTTAGGGAATTTCTCATATGCCCCAAAACTGTTGAAGCTCCTGTTCAAAAATCATGCTCCGAAATCAACTTTTTTCATCTCAGGGATTCATTTTGGGATGGTAACTAAAGTTTAAAGCAGAAATAGGGGCACTTTTAAAATTTTCATTTTTTGACCAAAATCGATGGGTCCGGGGCTTAGGGAATTTCTCATATGCCCCAAAACCGTTGAAGCTCCTGTTCAAAAATCATGCTCCGAAATCAACTTTTTTCATCTCAGGGATTCATTTTGGGATGGTAACTAAAGTTTAAAGCAGAAATAGGGGCACTTTTAACATTTTCATTTTTGACCAAAATCGATGGGTCCGGGGCTTAGGGAATTTCTCATATGCCCCAAAACCGTTGAAGCTCCTGTTCAAAAATCATGCTCCGAAATCAACTTTTTTTATCTCAGGGATTCATTTTGGGATGGTAACTAAAGTTTAAAGCAGAAATAGGGGCACTTTTAAAATTTTCATTTTTGACCAAAATCGATGGGTCCGGGGCTTAGGGAATTTCTCATATGCCCCAAAACCGTTGAAGCTCCTGTTCAAAAATCATGCTCCGAAATCAACTTTTTTCATCTCAGGGATTCATTTTGGGATGGTAACTAAAGTTTAAAGCAGAAATAGGGGCACTTTTAAAATTTTCATTTTTGACCAAAATCGATGGGTCCGGGGCTTAGGGAATTTCTCATATGCCCCAAAACTGTTGAAGCTCCTGTTCAAAAACCATGCTCCGAAATCAACTTTTTTCATCTCAGGGATTCATTTTGGGATGGTAACTAAAGTTTAAAGCAGAAATAGGGGCACTTTTAAAATTTTCATTTTTGACCAAAATCGATGGGTCCGGGGCTTAGGGAATTTCTCATATGCCCCAAAACCGTTGAAGCTCCTGTTCAAAAATCATGCTCCGAAATCAACGTTTTTCATCTCAGGGATTCATTTGGGGATGGTAACTAAAGTTTAAAGCAGAAATAGGGGCACTTTTAACATTTTCATTTTTGACCAAAATCGATGGGTCCGGGGCTTAGGGAATTTCTCATATGCCCCAAAACCGTTGAAGCTCCTGTTCAAAAATCATGCTCCGAAATCAACTTTTTTCATCTCAGGGATTCATTTTGGGATGGTAACTAAAGTTTAAAGCAGAAATAGGGGCACTTTTAAAATTTTCATTTTTGACCGAAATCGATGGGTCCAGGGCTTAGGGAATTTCTCATATGCCCCAAAACCGTTGAAGCTCCTGTTCAAAAATCATGCTCCGAAATCAACTTTTTTCATCTCAGGGATTCATTTTGGGATGGTAACTAAAGTTTAAAGCAGAAATAGGGGCACTTTTAAAATTTTCATTTTTTGACCAAAATCGATGGGTCCGGGGCTTAGGGAATTTCTCATATGCCCCAAAACCGTTGAAGCTCCTGTTCAAAAATCATGCTCCGAAATCAACTTTTTTCATCTCAGGGATTCATTTTGGGATGGTAACTAAAGTTTAAAGCAGAAATAGGGGCACTTTTAAAATTTTCATTTTTGACCAAAATCGATGGGTCCGGGGCTTAGGGAATTTCTCATATGCCCCAAAACCGTTGAAGCTCCTGTTCAAAAATCATGCTCCGAAATCAACTTTTTTCATCTCAGGGATTCATTTTGGGATGGTAACTAAAGTTTAAAGCAGAAATAGGGGCACTTTAAAAATTTTCATTTTTGACCAAAATCGATGGGTCCGGGGCTTAGGGAATTTCTTATATGCCCCAAAACCGTTGAAGCTCCTGTTCAAAAATCATGCTCCGAAATCAACTTTTTTCATCTCAGGGATTCATTTTGGGATGGTAACTAAAGTTTAAAGCAGAAATAGGGGCACTTTTAAAATTTTCATTTTTGACCAAAATCGATGGGTCCGGGGCTTAGGGAATTTCTCATATGCCACAAAACCGTTGAAGCTCCTGTTCAAAAATCATGTTCCGAAATCAACTTTTTTCATCTCAGGGATTTATTTTGGGATGGTAACTAAAGTTTAAAGCAGAAATAGGGGCACTTTTAAAATTTTCATTTTCGACCAAAATCGATGGGTCCGGGGCTTAGGGAATTTCTCATATGCCACAAAACCGTTGAAGCTCCTGTTCAAAAATCATGCTCCGAAATCAACTTTTTTCATCTCAGGGATTCATTTTGGGATGGTAACTAAAGTTTAAAGCAGAAATAGGGGCACTTTAAAATTTTCATTTTTGACCAAAATCGATGGGTCCGGGACTTAGGGAATTTCTTATACGCCCCAAAACCGTTGAAGCTCCTGTTCAAAAATCATGCTCCAAAATCAACTTTTTTCATCTCAGGGATTCATTTTGGGATGGTAACTAAAGTTTAAAGCAGAAATAGGGGCACTTTTAAAATTTTCATTTATGACCAAAATCGATGGGTCCGGGGCTTAGGGAATTTCTCATATGCCACAAAACCGTTAAAGCTCCTGTTCAAAAATCATGCTCCGAAATCAACTTTTTTCATCTCAGGGATTCATTTTGGGATGGTAACTAAAGTTTAAAGCAGAAATAGGGGCACTTTTAAAATTTTCATTTTTGACCAAAATCGATGGGTCCGGGGCTTAGGGAATTTCTCATATGCCACAAAACCGTTGAAGCTCCTGTTCAAAAATCATGTTCCGAAATCAACTTTTTTCATCTCAGGGATTTATTTTGGGATGGTAACTAAAGTTTAAAGCAGAAATAGGGGCACTTTTAAAATTTTCATTTTCGACCAAAATCGATGGGTCCGGGGCTTAGGGAATTTCTCATATGCCACAAAACCGTTGAAGCTCCTGTTCAAAAATCATGCTCCGAAATCAACTTTTTTCATCTCAGGGATTCATTTTGGGATGGTAACTAAAGTTTAAAGCAGAAATAGGGGCACTTTAAAATTTTCATTTTTGACCAAAATCGATGGGTCCGGGACTTAGGGAATTTCTTATACGCCCCAAAACCGTTGAAGCTCCTGTTCAAAAATCATGCTCCAAAATCAACTTTTTTCATCTCAGGGATTCATTTTGGGATGGTAACTAAAGTTTAAAGCAGAAATAGGGGCACTTTTAAAATTTTCATTTTTGACCAAAATCGATGGGTCCGGGGCTTAGGGAATTTCTCATATGCCACAAAACCGTTGAAGCTCCTGTTCAAAAATCATGCTCTGAAATCAACTTTTTTCATCTCATGGATTCATTTTGGGATGGTAACTAAAGTTTAAAGCAGAAATAGGGGCACTTTTAAAATTTTCATTTTAGACCAAAATTGATGGGTCCTGGGCTTAGGGAATTTCTCATATGCCACAAAACCGTTGAAGCTCCTGTTCAAAAATCATGCTCCGAAATCAACTTTTTTCATCTCAGGGATTCATTTTGGGATGGTAACTAAAGTTTAAAGCAGAAATAGGGGCACTTTTAAAATTTTCATTTTTGACCAAAATCGATGGGTCCGGGGCTTAGGGAATTTCTCATATGCCCCAAAACTGTTGAAGCTCCTGTTCAAAAATCATGCTCCGAAATCAACTTTTTTCATCTCAGGGATTCATTTTGGGATGGTAACTAAAGTTTAAAGCAGAAATAGGGGCACTTTTAAAATTTTCATTTTTGACCAAAATCGATGGGTCCGGGGCTTAGGGAATTTCTCATATGCCACAAAACCGTTGAAGCTCCTGTTCAAAAATCATGCTCCGAAATCAACTTTTTTCATCTCAGGGATTCATTTTGGGATGGTAACTAAAGTTTAAAGCAGAAATAGGGGCACTTTTAAAATTTTCATTTTTGACCAAAATCGATGGGTCCGGGGCTTAAGGAATTTCTCATATGCCCCAAAACTGTTGAAGCTCCTGTTCAAAAATCATGCTCCGAAATCAACTTTTTTCATCTCAGGGATTCATTTTGGGATGGTAACTAAAGTTTAAAGCAGAAATAGGGGCACTTTTAAAATTTTCATTTTTGACCAAAATCGATGGGTCCGGGGCTTAGGGAATTTCTCATATGCCCCAAAACCGTTGAAGCTCCTGTTCAAAAATCATGCTCCGAAATCAACTTTTTTCATCTCAGGGATTCATTTTGGGATGGTAACTAAAGTTTAAAGCAGAAATAGGGGCACTTTTAAATTTTCATTTTTGACCAAAATCGATGGGTCCGGGGCTTAGGGAATTTCTCATACGCCCCAAAACCGTTGAAGCTCCTGTTCAAAAATCATGCTCCAAAATCAACTTTTTTCATCTCAGGGATTCATTTTGGGATGGTAACTAAAGTTTAAAGCAGAAATAGGGGCACTTTTAAAATTTTCATTTTTGACCAAAATCGATGGGTCCGGGGCTTAGGGAATTTCTCATATGCCCCAAAACCGTTGAAGCTCCTGTTCAAAAATCATGCTCCAAAATCAACTTTTTTCATCTCACGGATTTATTTTGGGATGGTAACTAAAGTTTAAAGAAGAAATAGGGGCACTTTTAAAATTTTAATTTTTGACCAAAATCGATGGGTCCGGGGCTTAGGAAATTTCTCATATGCCCCAAAACCGTTGAAGCTCCTGTTCAAAAATCATGCTCCGAAATCAACTTTTTTCATCTCAGGGATTCATTTTGGGATGGTAACTAAAGTTTAAAGCAGAAATAGGGGCACTTTTAAAGTTTTCATTTTTGACCAAAATCGATGGGTCCGGGGCTTAGGGAATTTCTCATATGCCCCAAAACCGTTGAAGCTCCTGTTCAAAAATCATGCTCCGAAATCAACTTTTTTCATCTCAGGGATTCATTTTGGGATGGTAACTAAAGTTTAAAGCAGAAATAGGGGCACTTTTAAATTTTCATTTTTGACCAAAATCGATGGGTCCGGGGCTTAGGGAATTTCTCATACGCCCCAAAACCGTTGAAGCTCCTGTTCAAAAATCATGCTCCAAAATCAACTTTTTTCATCTCAGGGATTCATTTTGGGATGGTAACTAAAGTTTAAAGCAGAAATAGGGGCACTTTTAAATTTTCATTTTTGACCAAAATCGATGGGTCCGGGGCTTAGGGAATTTCTCATACGCCCCAAAACCGTTGAAGCTCCTGTTCAAAAATCATGCTCCAAAATCAACTTTTTTCATCTCAGGGATTCATTTTGGGATGGTAACTAAAGTTTAAAGCAGAAATAGGGGCACTTTTAAAATTTTCATTTTTGACCAAAATCGATGGGTCCGGGGCTTAGGGAATTTCTCATATGCCCCAAAACCGTTGAAGCTCCTGTTCAAAAATCATGCTCCGAAATCAAATTTTTTCATCTCAGGGATTCATTTTGGGATGGTAACTAAAGTTTAAAGCAGAAATAGGGGCACTTTTAAAATTATCATTTTTGACCAAAATCGATGGGTCCGGGGCTTAGGGAATTTCTCATATGCCCCAAAACCGTTGAAGCTCCTGTTCAAAAATCATGCTCCGAAAATCAACTTTTTTCATCTCAGGGATTCATTTTGGGATGGTAACTAAAGTTTAAAGCAGAAATAGGGGCACTTTTAAAATTTTCATTTTTGACCAAAATCGATGGGTCCGGGGCTTAGGGAATTTCTCATATGCCCCAAAACCGTTGAAGCTCCTGTTCAAAAATCATGCTCCGAAATCAACTTTTTTCATCTCAGGGATTCATTTTGGGATGGTAACTAAAGTTTAAAGCAGAAATAGGGGCACTTTTAAAATTTTCATTTTTGACCAAAATCGATGGGTCCGGGGCTTAAGGAATTTCTCATATGCCCCAAAACTGTTGAAGCTCCTGTTCAAAAATCATGCTCCGAAATCAACTTTTTTCATCTCAGGGATTCATTTTGGGATGGTAACTAAAGTTTAAAGCAGAAATAGGGGCACTTTTAAAATTTTCATTTTTGACCAAAATCGATGGGTCCGGGGCTTAGGGAATTTCTCATATGCCCCAAAACCGTTGAAGCTCCTGTTCAAAAATCATGCTCCGAAATCAACTTTTTTCATCTCAGGGATTCATTTTGGGATGGTAACTAAAGTTTAAAGCAGAAATAGGGGCACTTTTAAAATTTTCATTTTTGACCAAAATCGATGGGTCCGGGGCTTAGGGAATTTCTCATATGCCCCAAAACTGTTGAAGCTCCTGTTCAAAAACCATGCTCCGAAATCAACTTTTTTCATCTCAGGGATTCATTTTGGGATGGTAACTAAAGTTTAAAGCAGAAATAGGGGCACTTTTAAAATTTTCATTTTTGACCAAAATCGATGGGTCCGGGGCTTAGGGAATTTCTCATATGCCCCAAAACCGTTGAAGCTCCTGTTCAAAAATCATGCTCCGAAATCAACTTTTTTCATCTCAGGGATTCATTTTGGGATGGTAACTAAAGTTTAAAGCAGAAATAGGGGCACTTTTAAAATTTTCATTTTTGACCAAAATCGATGGGTCCGGGGCTTAGGGAATTTCTCATATGCCCCAAAACTGTTGAAGCTCCTGTTCAAAAATCATGCTCCGAAATCAACTTTTTTCATCTCAGGGATTCATTTTGGGATGGTAACTAAAGTTTAAAGCAGAAATAGGGGCACTTTTAAAATTTTCATTTTTTGACCAAAATCGATGGGTCCGGGGCTTAGGGAATTTCTCATATGCCCCAAAACCGTTGAAGCTCCTGTTCAAAAATCATGCTCCGAAATCAACTTTTTTCATCTCAGGGATTCATTTTGGGATGGTAACTAAAGTTTAAAGCAGAAATAGGGGCACTTTTAACATTTTCATTTTTGACCAAAATCGATGGGTCCGGGGCTTAGGGAATTTCTCATATGCCCCAAAACCGTTGAAGCTCCTGTTCAAAAATCATGCTCCGAAATCAACTTTTTTCATCTCAGGGATTCATTTTGGGATGGTAACTAAAGTTTAAAGCAGAAATAGGGGCACTTTTAAAATTTTCATTTTTGACCAAAATCGATGGGTCCGGGGCTTAGGGAATTTCTCATATGCCCCAAAACCGTTGAAGCTCCTGTTCAAAAATCATGCTCCGAAATCAACTTTTTTCATCTCAGGGATTCATTTTGGGATGGTAACTAAAGTTTAAAGCAGAAATAGGGGCACTTTTAAAATTTTCATTTTTGACCAAAATTGATGGGTCCGGGGCTTAGGGAATTTCTCATATGCCCCAAAACTGTTGAAGCTCCTGTTCAAAAACCATGCTCCGAAATCAACTTTTTTCATCTCAGGGATTCATTTTGGGATGGTAACTAAAGTTTAAAGCAGAAATAGGGGCACTTTTAAAATTTTCATTTTTGACCAAAATCGATGGGTCCAGGGCTTAGGGAATTTCTCATATGCCCCAAAACTGTTGAAGCTCCTGTTCAAAAATCATGCTCCGAAATCAACTTTTTTCATCTCAGGGATTTATTTTGGGATGGTAACTAAAGTTTAAAGCAGAAATAGGGGCACTTTTAAAATTTTCATTTTTTGACCAAAATCGATGGGTCCGGGGCTTAGGGAATTTCTCATATGCCCCAAAACCGTTGAAGCTCCTGTTCAAAAATCATGCTCCGAAATCAACTTTTTTCATCTCAGGGATTCATTTTGGGATGGTAACTAAAGTTTAAAGCAGAAATAGGGGCACTTTTAACATTTTCATTTTTGACCAAAATCGATGGGTCCGGGGCTTAGGGAATTTCTCATATGCCCCAAAACCGTTGAAGCTCCTGTTCAAAAATCATGCTCCGAAATCAACTTTTTTCATCTCAGGGATTCATTTTGGGATGGTAACTAAAGTTTAAAGCAGAAATAGGGGCACTTTTAAAAATTTCATTTTTGACCAAAATCGATGGGTCCGGGGCTTAGGGAATTTCTCATATGCCCCAAAACTGTTGAAGCTCCTGTTCAAAAACCATGCTCCGAAATCAACTTTTTTCATCTCAGGGATTCATTTTGGGATGGTAACTAAAGTTTAAAGCAGAAATAGGGGCACTTTTAAAATTTTCATTTTTGACCAAAATCGATGGGTCCGGGGCTTAGGGAATTTCTCATATGCCCCAAAACCGTTGAAGCTCCTGTTCAAAAATCATGCTCCGAAATCAACTTTTTTCATCTCAGGGATTCATTTTGGGATGGTAACTAAAGTTTAAAGCAGAAATAGGGGCACTTTTAAAATTTTCATTTTTGACCGAAATCGATGGGTCCGGGGCTTAGGGAATTTCTCATATGCCCCAAAACTGTTGAAGCTCCTGTTCAAAAATCATGCTCCGAAATCAACTTTTTTCATCTCAGGGATTCATTTTGGGATGGTAACTAAAGTTTAAAGCAGAAATAGGGGCACTTTTAAAATTTTCATTTTTTGACCAAAATCGATGGGTCCGGGGCTTAGGGAATTTCTCATATGCCCCAAAACCGTTGAAGCTCCTGTTCAAAAATCATGCTCCGAAATCAACTTTTTTCATCTCAGGGATTCATTTTGGGATGGTAACTAAAGTTTAAAGCAGAAATAGGGGCACTTTTAACATTTTCATTTTTGACCAAAATCGATGGGTCCGGGGCTTAGGGAATTTCTCATATGCCCCAAAACCGTTGAAGCTCCTGTTCAAAAATCATGCTCCGAAATCAACTTTTTTCATCTCAGGGATTCATTTTGGGATGGTAACTAAAGTTTAAAGCAGAAATAGGGGCACTTTTAAAATTTTCATTTTTGACCAAAATCGATGGGTCCGGGGCTTAGGGAATTTCTCATATGCCCCAAAACCGTTGAAGCTCCTGTTCAAAAATCATGCTCCGAAATCAACTTTTTTCATCTCAGGGATTCATTTTGGGATGGTAACTAAAGTTTAAAGCAGAAATAGGGGCACTTTTAAAATTTTCATTTTTGACCAAAATCGATGGGTCCGGGGCTTAGGGAATTTCTCATATGCCCCAAAACTGTTGAAGCTCCTGTTCAAAAACCATGCTCCGAAATCAACTTTTTTCATCTCAGGGATTCATTTTGGGATGGTAACTAAAGTTTAAAGCAGAAATAGGGGCACTTTTAAAATTTTCATTTTTGACCAAAATCGATGGGTCCGGGGCTTAGGGAATTTCTCATATGCCCCAAAACCGTTGAAGCTCCTGTTCAAAAATCATGCTCCGAAATCAACGTTTTTCATCTCAGGGATTCATTTGGGGATGGTAACTAAAGTTTAAAGCAGAAATAGGGGCACTTTTAACATTTTCATTTTTGACCAAAATCGATGGGTCCGGGGCTTAGGGAATTTCTCATATGCCCCAAAACCGTTGAAGCTCCTGTTCAAAAATCATGCTCCGAAATCAACTTTTTTCATCTCAGGGATTCATTTTGGGATGGTAACTAAAGTTTAAAGCAGAAATAGGGGCACTTTTAAAATTTTCATTTTTGACCAAAATCGATGGGTCCGGGGCTTAGGGAATTTCTCATATGCCCCAAAACCGTTGAAGCTCCTGTTCAAAAATCATGCTCCGAAATCAACTTTTTTCATCTCAGGGATTCATTTTGGGATGGTAACTAAAGTTTAAAGCAGAAATAGGGGCACTTTTAAAATTTTCATTTTTGACCGAAATCGATGGGTCCGGGGCTTAGGGAATTTCTCATATGCCCCAAAACCGTTGAAGCTCCTGTTCAAAAATCATGCTCCGAAATCAACTTTTTTCATCTCAGGGATTCATTTTGGGATGGTAACTAAAGTTTAAAGCAGAAATAGGGGCACTTTTAAAATTTTCATTTTTTGACCAAAATCGATGGGTCCGGGGCTTAGGGAATTTCTCATATGCCCCAAAACCGTTGAAGCTCCTGTTCAAAAATCATGCTCCGAAATCAACTTTTTTCATCTCAGGGATTCATTTTGGGATGGTAACTAAAGTTTAAAGCAGAAATAGGGGCACTTTTAAAATTTTCATTTTTGACCAAAATCGATTGGTCCGGGGCTTAGGGAATTTCTCATATGCCCCAAAACCGTTGAAGCTCCTGTTCAAAAATCATGCTCCGAAATCAACTTTTTTCATCTCAGGGATTCATTTTGGGATGGTAACTAAAGTTTAAAGCAGAAATAGGGGCACTTTTAAAATTTTCATTTTTGACCAAAATCGATGGGTCCGGGGCTTAGGGAATTTCTCATATGCCCCAAAACTGTTGAAGCTCCTGTTCAAAAACCATGCTCCGAAATCAACTTTTTTCATCTCAGGGATTCATTTTGGGATGGTAACTAAAGTTTAAAGCAGAAATAGGGGCACTTTTAAAATTTTCATTTTTGACCAAAATCGATGGGTCCAGGGCTTAGGGAATTTCTCATATGCCCCAAAACTGTTGAAGCTCCTGTTCAAAAATCATGCTCCGAAATCAACTTTTTTCATCTCAGGGATTTATTTTGGGATGGTAACTAAAGTTTAAAGCAGAAATAGGGGCACTTTTAAAATTTTCATTTTTTGACCAAAATCGATGGGTCCGGGGCTTAGGGAATTTCTCATATGCCCCAAAACCGTTGAAGCTCCTGTTCAAAAATCATGCTCCGAAATCAACTTTTTTCATCTCAGGGATTCATTTTGGGATGGTAACTAAAGTTTAAAGCAGAAATAGGGGCACTTTTAACATTTTCATTTTTGACCAAAATCGATGGGTCCGGGGCTTAGGGAATTTCTCATATGCCCCAAAACCGTTGAAGCTCCTGTTCAAAAATCATGCTCCGAAATCAACTTTTTTCATCTCAGGGATTCATTTTGGGATGGTAACTAAAGTTTAAAGCAGAAATAGGGGCACTTTTAAAATTTTCATTTTTGACCAAAATCGATGGGTCCGGGGCTTAGGGAATTTCTCATATGCCCCAAAACTGTTGAAGCTCCTGTTCAAAAACCATGCTCCGAAATCAACTTTTTTCATCTCAGGGATTCATTTTGGGATGGTAACTAAAGTTTAAAGCAGAAATAGGGGCACTTTTAAAATTTTCATTTTTGACCAAAATCGATGGGTCCGGGGCTTAGGGAATTTCTCATATGCCCCAAAACCGTTGAAGCTCCTGTTCAAAAATCATGCTCCGAAATCAACTTTTTTCATCTCAGGGATTCATTTTGGGATGGTAACTAAAGTTTAAAGCAGAAATAGGGGCACTTTTAAAATTTTCATTTTTGACCGAAATCGATGGGTCCGGGGCTTAGGGAATTTCTCATATGCCCCAAAACTGTTGAAGCTCCTGTTCAAAAATCATGCTCCGAAATCAACTTTTTTCATCTCAGGGATTCATTTTGGGATGGTAACTAAAGTTTAAAGCAGAAATAGGGGCACTTTTAAAATTTTCATTTTTTGACCAAAATCGATGGGTCCGGGGCTTAGGGAATTTCTCATATGCCCCAAAACCGTTGAAGCTCCTGTTCAAAAATCATGCTCCGAAATCAACTTTTTTCATCTCAGGGATTCATTTTGGGATGGTAACTAAAGTTTAAAGCAGAAATAGGGGCACTTTTAACATTTTCATTTTTGACCAAAATCGATGGGTCCGGGGCTTAGGGAATTTCTCATATGCCCCAAAACCGTTGAAGCTCCTGTTCAAAAATCATGCTCCGAAATCAACTTTTTTCATCTCAGGGATTCATTTTGGGATGGTAACTAAAGTTTAAAGCAGAAATAGGGGCACTTTTAAAATTTTCATTTTTGACCAAAATCGATGGGTCCGGGGCTTAGGGAATTTCTCATATGCCCCAAAACCGTTGAAGCTCCTGTTCAAAAATCATGCTCCGAAATCAACTTTTTTCATCTCAGGGATTCATTTTGGGATGGTAACTAAAGTTTAAAGCAGAAATAGGGGCACTTTTAAAATTTTCATTTTTGACCAAAATCGATGGGTCCGGGGCTTAGGGAATTTCTCATATGCCCCAAAACTGTTGAAGCTCCTGTTCAAAAACCATGCTCCGAAATCAACTTTTTTCATCTCAGGGATTCATTTTGGGATGGTAACTAAAGTTTAAAGCAGAAATAGGGGCACTTTTAAAATTTTCATTTTTGACCAAAATCGATGGGTCCGGGGCTTAGGGAATTTCTCATATGCCCCAAAACCGTTGAAGCTCCTGTTCAAAAATCATGCTCCGAAATCAACGTTTTTCATCTCAGGGATTCATTTGGGGATGGTAACTAAAGTTTAAAGCAGAAATAGGGGCACTTTTAACATTTTCATTTTTGACCAAAATCGATGGGTCCGGGGCTTAGGGAATTTCTCATATGCCCCAAAACCGTTGAAGCTCCTGTTCAAAAATCATGCTCCGAAATCAACTTTTTTTCATCTCAGGGATTCATTTTGGGATGGTAACTAAAGTTTAAAGCAGAAATAGGGCACTTTTAAAATTTTCATTTTTGACCGAAATCGATGGGTCCAGGGCTTAGGGAATTTCTCATATGCCCCAAAACCGTTGAAGCTCCTGTTCAAAAATCATGCTCCGAAATCAACTTTTTTCATCTCAGGGATTCATTTTGGGATGGTAACTAAAGTTTAAAGCAGAAATAGGGGCACTTTTAAAATTTTCATTTTTTGACCAAAATCGATGGGTCCGGGGCTTAGGGAATTTCTCATATGCCCCAAAACCGTTGAAGCTCCTGTTCAAAAATCATGCTCCGAAATCAACTTTTTTCATCTCAGGGATTCATTTTGGGATGGTAACTAAAGTTTAAAGCAGAAATAGGGGCACTTTTAAAATTTTCATTTTTGACCAAAATCGATGGGTCCGGGGCTTAGGGAATTTCTCATATGCCCCAAAACCGTTGAAGCTCCTGTTCAAAAATCATGCTCCGAAATCAACTTTTTTCATCTCAGGGATTCATTTTGGGATGGTAACTAAAGTTTAAAGCAGAAATAGGGGCACTTTAAAAATTTTCATTTTTGACCAAAATCGATGGGTCCGGGGCTTAGGGAATTTCTTATATGCCCCAAAACCGTTGAAGCTCCTGTTCAAAAATCATGCTCCGAAATCAACTTTTTTCATCTCAGGGATTCATTTTGGGATGGTAACTAAAGTTTAAAGCAGAAATAGGGGCACTTTTAAAATTTTCATTTTTGACCAAAATCGATGGGTCCGGGGCTTAGGGAATTTCTCATATGCCACAAAACCGTTGAAGCTCCTGTTCAAAAATCATGTTCCGAAATCAACTTTTTTCATCTCAGGGATTTATTTTGGGATGGTAACTAAAGTTTAAAGCAGAAATAGGGGCACTTTTAAAATTTTCATTTTCGACCAAAATCGATGGGTCCGGGGCTTAGGGAATTTCTCATATGCCACAAAACCGTTGAAGCTCCTGTTCAAAAATCATGCTCCGAAATCAACTTTTTTCATCTCAGGGATTCATTTTGGGATGGTAACTAAAGTTTAAAGCAGAAATAGGGGCACTTTAAAATTTTCATTTTTGACCAAAATCGATGGGTCCGGGACTTAGGGAATTTCTTATACGCCCCAAAACCGTTGAAGCTCCTGTTCAAAAATCATGCTCCAAAATCAACTTTTTTCATCTCAGGGATTCATTTTGGGATGGTAACTAAAGTTTAAAGCAGAAATAGGGGCACTTTTAAAATTTTCATTTATGACCAAAATCGATGGGTCCGGGGCTTAGGGAATTTCTCATATGCCACAAAACCGTTAAAGCTCCTGTTCAAAAATCATGCTCCGAAATCAACTTTTTTCATCTCAGGGATTCATTTTGGGATGGTAACTAAAGTTTAAAGCAGAAATAGGGGCACTTTTAAAATTTTCATTTTTGACCAAAATCGATGGGTCCGGGGCTTAGGGAATTTCTCATATGCCACAAAACCGTTGAAGCTCCTGTTCAAAAATCATGTTCCGAAATCAACTTTTTTCATCTCAGGGATTTATTTTGGGATGGTAACTAAAGTTTAAAGCAGAAATAGGGGCACTTTTAAAATTTTCATTTTCGACCAAAATCGATGGGTCCGGGGCTTAGGGAATTTCTCATATGCCACAAAACCGTTGAAGCTCCTGTTCAAAAATCATGCTCCGAAATCAACTTTTTTCATCTCAGGGATTCATTTTGGGATGGTAACTAAAGTTTAAAGCAGAAATAGGGGCACTTTAAAATTTTCATTTTTGACCAAAATCGATGGGTCCGGGACTTAGGGAATTTCTTATACGCCCCAAAACCGTTGAAGCTCCTGTTCAAAAATCATGCTCCAAAATCAACTTTTTTCATCTCAGGGATTCATTTTGGGATGGTAACTAAAGTTTAAAGCAGAAATAGGGGCACTTTTAAAATTTTCATTTTTGACCAAAATCGATGGGTCCGGGGCTTAGGGAATTTCTCATATGCCACAAAACCGTTGAAGCTCCTGTTCAAAAATCATGCTCTGAAATCAACTTTTTTCATCTCATGGATTCATTTTGGGATGGTAACTAAAGTTTAAAGCAGAAATAGGGGCACTTTTAAAATTTTCATTTTAGACCAAAATTGATGGGTCCTGGGCTTAGGGAATTTCTCATATGCCACAAAACCGTTGAAGCTCCTGTTCAAAAATCATGCTCCGAAATCAACTTTTTTCATCTCAGGGATTCATTTTGGGATGGTAACTAAAGTTTAAAGCAGAAATAGGGGCACTTTTAAAATTTTCATTTTTGAC
>NW_026969650.1:0-32496 GCF_028390025.1 Pseudophryne corroboree
TGGGTATTATGAGGGGTAGTATCAGGTACAGTGTCAGGGTAATATGAGGGATAGTATCAGGATCAGGTACACATATTAGGAGTATTTATATGAGGGATAGTATCAGGTACATTATCAGGAGTATTATGAGGTAGTATCAGGTACATGTTGGGTATTATGAGGGGTAGTATCAGGTACAGTGTCAGGGTAATATGAGGGATAGTATCAGGATCAGATACACATATTAGGAGTATTTATATGAGGGGTAGTATCAGGTACACATATTATGAGTATTTATATGAGGGGTAGTATCAGGTACACATATTAGGAGTATTTATATGAGGGGTAGTATCAGGTACACATATTATGAGTATTTATATGAGTGGTAGTATCAGGTACATGTTGGGTATTATGAGTGGTAGTATCAGGTACATGTTGGGTATTATGAGGGGTAGTATCAGGTACAGTGTCAGGGTAATAGGAGGAATAGTATCAGGATCAGGTACACATATTAGGAGTATTTATATGAGGGGTAGTATCAGGTACACATATTAGGGGTATTTATATGAGGGGTAGTATCAGGTACACATATTAGGAGTATTTATATGAGGGGTAGTATCAGGTACATGTTGGGTATTATGGGTTGTAGTATCAGGTACATGTTGGGTATTATGAGGGGTAGTATCAGGTACAGTGTCAGGGTAATATGAGGGATAGTATCAGGATCAGTTACACATATTCGGATTATTTATATGAGGGGTAGTATCAGGTACACATATTAGGAGTATTTATATGAGGGGTAGTATCAGGTACACATATTAGGAGTATTTATATGAGGGGTAGTATCAGGTACACATATTATGAGTATTTATATGAGTGGTAGTATCAGGTACATATATTAGGAGTATTTATATGAGGGGTAGTATCAGGTACACATATTAGGAGTATTTATATGAGTGGTAGTATCAGGTACATGTTGGGTATTATGAGTGGTAGTATCAGGTACATGTTGGGTATTATGAGTGGTAGTATCAGGTACATGTTGGGTATTATGAGGGGTAGTATCAGGTACAGTGTCAGGGTAATATGAGGGATAGTATCAGGATCAGGTACACATATTAGGAGTATTTATATGAGGGGTAGTATCAGGTACACATATTATGAGTATTTATATGAGGGGTAGTATCAGGTACACATATTAGGAGTATTTATATGAGGGGTAGTATCAGGTACACATATTATGAGTATTTATATGAGTGGTAGTATCAGGTACATATATTAGGAGTATTTATATGAGGGGTAGTATCAGGTACACATATTAGGAGTATTTATATGAGTGGTAGTATCAGGTACATGTTGGGTATTATGAGTGGTAGTATCAGGTACATGTTGGGTATTATGAGTGGTAGTATCAGGTACATGTTGGGTATTATGAGGGGTAGTATCAGGTACAGTGTCAGGGTAATATGAGGGATAGTATCAGGATCAGGTACACATATTAGGAGTATTTATATGAGGGGTAGTATCAGGTACATTATCAGGAGTATTATGAGGTAGTATCAGGTACATGTTGGGTATTATGAGGGGTAGTATCAGGTACAGTGTCAGGGTAATATGAGGGATAGTATCAGGATCAGGTACACATATTAGGAGTATTTATATGAGGGGTAGTATCAGGTACACATATTATGAGTATTTATATGAGGGGTAGTATCAGGTACACATATTAGGAGTATTTATATGAGGGGTAGTATCAGGTACACATATTAGGAGTATTTATATGAGTGGTAGTATCAGGTACATGTTGGGTATTATGAGTGGTAGTATCAGGTACATGTTGGGTATTATGAGTGGTAGTATCAGGTACATGTTGGGTATTATGAGGGGTAGTATCAGGTACAGTGTCAGGGTAATATGAGGGATAGTATCAGGTACACATATTAGAAGTATTTATACGAGGGGTAGTATCAGGTACACATATTAGGAGTATTTATATGAGGGGTAGTATCAGGTACACATATTAGGAGTATTTATATGAGGGGTAGTATCATTTACACATATTAGGAGTATTTATATGAGGGGTAGTATCAGGTACACATATTAGGAGTATTTATATGAGTGGTAGTATCAGGTACATGTTGGGTATTATGAGTGGTAGTATCAGGTACATGTTGGGTATTATGAGGGGTAGTATCAGGTACAGTGTCAGGGTAATATGAGGGATAGTATCAGGATCAGGTACACATATTAGGAGTATTTATATGAGGGATAGTATCAGGTACATTATCAGGAGTATTATGAGGTAGTATCAGGTACATGTTGGGTATTATGAGGGGTAGTATCAGGTACAGTGTCAGGGTAATATGAGGGATAGTATCAGGATCAGATACACATATTAGGAGTATTTATATGAGGGGTAGTATCAGGTACACATATTATGAGTATTTATATGAGGGGTAGTATCAGGTACACATATTAGGAGTATTTATATGAGGGGTAGTATCAGGTACACATATTATGAGTATTTATATGAGTGGTAGTATCAGGTACATGTTGGGTATTATGAGTGGTAGTATCAGGTACATGTTGGGTATTATGAGGGGTAGTATCAGGTACAGTGTCAGGGTAATAGGAGGAATAGTATCAGGATCAGGTACACATATTAGGAGTATTTATATGAGGGGTAGTATCAGGTACACATATTAGGGGTATTTATATGAGGGGTAGTATCAGGTACACATATTAGGAGTATTTATATGAGGGGTAGTATCAGGTACATGTTGGGTATTATGGGTTGTAGTATCAGGTACATGTTGGGTATTATGAGGGGTAGTATCAGGTACAGTGTCAGGGTAATATGAGGGATAGTATCAGGATCAGTTACACATATTCGGATTATTTATATGAGGGGTAGTATCAGGTACACATATTAGGAGTATTTATATGAGGGGTAGTATCAGGTACACATATTAGGAGTATTTATATGAGCGGTAGTATCAGGTACATGTTGGGTATTATGAGTGGTAGTATCAGGTACATGTTGGGTATTATGAGGGGTAGTATCAGGTACAGTGTCAGGGTAATATGAGGGATAGTATCAGGATCAGGTACACATATTAGGAGTACTATTTATATGAGGGGTAGTATCAGGTACACATATTAGGAGTATTTATATGAGGGGTAGTATCAGGTACACATATTAGGAGTATTTATATGAGGGGTAGTATCAGGTACACATATTAGGAGTATTTATATGAGGGGTAGTATCAGGTACACATATTAGGAGTAGTTATATGAGGGGTAGTATCAGGTACACATATTAGGAGTATTTATATGAGTGGTAGTATCAGGTACATGTTGGGTATTATGAGTGGTAGTATCAGGTACATGTTGGGTATTATGAGGGGTAGTATCAGGTACAGTGTCAGGGTAATATGAGGGATAGTATCAGGATCAGGTACACATATTAGGAGTATTTATATGAGGGGTAGTATCAGGTACACATATTATGAGTATTTATATGAGGGGTAGTATCAGGTACACATATTAGGAGTATTTACATGAGGGGTAGTATCAGGTACACATATTAGGAGTATTTATATGAGTGGTAGTATCAGGTACATGTTCGGTATTATGAGTGGTAGTATCAGGTACAAGTTGGGTATTATGAGTGATAGTATCAGGTACATGTTGGGTATTATGAGGGGTAGTATCAGGTACAGTGTCAGGGTAATATGAGGGATAGTATCAGGTACACATATTAGAAGTATTTATATGAGGGGTAGTATCAGGTACACATATTAGGAGTATTTATATGAGGGGTAGTATCAGGTACACATATTAGGAGTATTTATATGATGGGTAGTTTCAGGTACACATATTATGAGTATTTATATGAGTGGTAGTATCAGGTACATGTTGGGTATTATGAGTGGTAGTATCAGGTACATGTTGGGTATTATGAGTGGTAGTATCAGGTACATGTTGGGTATTATGAGGGGTAGTATCAGGTACAGTGTCAGGGTAATATGAGGGATAGTATCAGGATCAGGTACACATATTAGGAGTATTTATATGAGGGGTAGTATCAGGTACACATATTAGGAGTATTTATATGAGGGGTAGTATCAGGTACACATATTAGGAGTATTTATATGAGGAGTAGTATCAGGTACACATATTAGGAGTATTTATATGAGTGGTAGTATCAGGTACATGTTGGGTATTATGAGTGATAGTATCAGGTACATGTTGGGTATTATGAGGGGTAGTATCAGGTACAGTGTTAGGGTAATATGACGGATAGTATCAGGATCAGGTACACATATTAGGAGTATTTATATGAGGGGTAGTATCAGGTACACATATTAGGAGTATTTATATGAGGGGTAGTATCAGGTACACATATTAGGAGTATTTATATGAGGGGTAGTATCAGGTACATGTTGGGTATTATGAGTGGTAGTATCAGGTACATGTTGGGTATTATGAGAGGTAGTATCAGGAACAGTGTCAGGGTACTATGAGTGATAGTATCAGGATCAGGTACACATATTAGGAGTATTTAAAGGTGGGGTAGTATCAGGTACACATATTAGGAGTATTTATATGAGGGGTAGTATCAGGTACACATATTAGGAGTATTTATATGAGGGGTAGTATCAGGTACATTATCAGGAGTATTATGAGGTAGTATCAGGTACATGTTGGGTATTATGAGGGGTAGTATCAGGTACAGTGTCAGGGTAATATGAGGGATAGTATCAGGATCAGGTACACATATTAGGAGTATTTATATGAGGGGTAGTATCAGGTACACATATTATGAGTATTTATATGAGGGGTAGTATCAGGTACACATATTAGGAGTATTTATATGAGGGGTAGTATCAGGTACACATATTAGGAGTATTTATATGAGTGGTAGTATCAGGTACATGTTGGGTATTATGAGTGGTAGTATCAGGTACATGTTGGGTATTATGAGTGGTAGTATCAGGTACATGTTGGGTATTATGAGGGGTAGTATCAGGTACAGTGTCAGGGTAATATGAGGGATAGTATCAGGTACACATATTAGAAGTATTTATATGAGGGGTAGTATCAGGTACACATATTAGGAGTATTTATATGAGGGGTAGTATCAGGTACACATATTAGGAGTATTTATATGAGGGGTAGTATCATTTACACATATTAGGAGTATTTATATGAGGGGTAGTATCAGGTACACATATTAGGAGTATTTATATGAGTGGTAGTATCAGGTACATGTTGGGTATTATGAGTGGTAGTATCAGGTACATGTTGGGTATTATGAGGGGTAGTATCAGGTACAGTGTCAGGGTAATATGAGGGATAGTATCAGGATCAGGTACACATATTAGGAGTATTTATATGAGGGATAGTATCAGGTACATTATCAGGAGTATTATGAGGTAGTATCAGGTACATGTTGGGTATTATGAGGGGTAGTATCAGGTACAGTGTCAGGGTAATATGAGGGATAGTATCAGGATCAGGTACACATATTAGGAGTATTTATATGAGGGGTAGTATCAGGTACACATATTATGAGTATTTATATGAGGGGTAGTATCAGGTACACATATTAGGAGTATTTATATGAGGGGTAGTATCAGGTACACATATTAGGAGTATTTATATGAGGGGTAGTATCAGGTACACATATTAGGAGTATTTATATGAGGGGTAGTATCAGGTACACATATTAGGAGTATTGATATGAGTGGTAGTATCAGGTACATGTTGGGTATTATGAGTGGTAGTATCAGGTACATGTTGGGTATTATGAGGGGTAGTATCAGGTACAGTGTCAGGGTAATATGAGGGATAGTATCAGGATCAGGTACACATATTAGGAGTATTTATATGAGGGGTAGTATCAGGTACACATATTATGAGTATTTATATGAGGGGTAGTATCAGGTACACATATTAGGAGTATTTACATGAGGGGTAGTATCAGTTACACATATTAGGAGTATTTATATGAGTGGTAGTATCAGGTACATGTACGGTATTATGAGTGGTAGTATCAGGTACATGTTGGGTATTATGAGTGATAGTATCAGGTACATGTTGGGTATTATGAGGGGTAGTATCAGGTACAGTGTCAGGGTAATATGATGGATAGTATCAGGTACACATATTAGAAGTATTTATATGAGGGGTAGTATCAGGTACACATATTAGGAGTATTTATATGAGGGGTAGTATCAGATACACATATTAGGAGTATTTATATGAGGGGTAGTATCAGGTACACATATTATGAGTATTTATATGAGTGGTAGTATCAGGTACATGTTGGGTATTATGAGTGGTAGTATCAGGTACATGTTGGGTATTATGAGTGGTAGTATCAGGTACATGTTGGGTATTATGAGGGGTAGTATCAGGTACAGTGTCAGGGTAATATGAGGGATAGTATCAGGATCAGGTACACATATTAGGAGTATTTATATGAGGGGTAGTATCAGGTACACATATTAGGAGTATTTATATGAGGGGTAGTATCAGGTACACATATTAGGAGTATTTATATGAGGAGTAGTATCAGGTACACATATTAGGAGTATTTATATGAGTGGTAGTATCAGGTACATGTTGGGTATTATGAGTGATAGTATCAGGTACATGTTGGGTATTATGAGGGGTAGTATCAGGTACAGTGTCAGGGTAATATGACGGATAGTATCAGGATCAGGTACACATATTAGGAGTATTTTTATGAGGGGTAGTATCAGGTACACATATTAGGAGTATTTATATGAGGGGTAAGATCAGGTACACATATTAGGAGTATTCATATGAGGGGTAGTATCAGGTACATGTTGGGTATTATGAGTGGTAGTATCAGGTACATGTTGGGTATTATGAGAGGTAGTATCAGGTACAGTGTCAGGGTACTATGAGTGATAGTATCAGGATCAGGTACACATATTAGGAGTATTTAAAGGAGGGGTAGTATCAGGTACACATATTAGGAGTATTTATATGAGGGGTAGTATCAGGTACACATATTAGGAGTATTTATATGAGGGGTAGTATCAGGTACACATATTAGGAGTATTTATATGAGGGGTAGTATCAGGTACATATATTAGGAGTATTTATATGAGGGGTAGTATCAGGTACACATATTAGGAGTATTTATATGAGTG
This sequence comes from Pseudophryne corroboree, assembly GCF_028390025.1. NCBI lineage: Eukaryota > Metazoa > Chordata > Amphibia > Anura > Myobatrachidae > Pseudophryne > Pseudophryne corroboree. Next base: position 7,167 of record NW_026969650.1, read on the forward strand.
GTAGTATCAGGTACATGTTGGGTATTATGAGTGGTAGTATCAGGTACATGTTGGGTATTATGAGTGGTAGTATCAGGTACATGTTGGGTATTATGAGGGGTAGTATCAGGTACAGTGTCAGGGTAATATGAGGGATAGTATCAGGATCAGGTACACATATTAGGAGTATTTATATGAGGGGTAGTATCAGGTACATTATCAGGAGTATTATGAGGTAGTATCAGGTACATGTTGGGTATTATGAGGGGTAGTATCAGGTACAGTGTCAGGGTAATATGAGGGATAGTATCAGGATCAGGTACACATATTAGGAGTATTTATATGAGGGGTAGTATCAGGTACACATATTATGAGTATTTATATGAGGGGTAGTATCAGGTACACATATTAGGAGTATTTATATGAGGGGTAGTATCAGGTACACATATTAGGAGTTTTTATATGAGTGGTAGTATCAGGTACATGTTCGGTATTATGAGTGGTAGTATCAGGTACATGTTGGGTATTATGAGTGGTAGTATCAGGTACATGTTGGGTATTATGAGGGGTAGTATCAGGTACAGTGTCAGGGTAATATGAGGGATAGTATCAGGTACACATATTAGAAGTATTTATATGAGGGGTAGTATCAGGTACACATATTAGGAGTATTTATATGAGGGGTAGTATCAGGTACACATATTAGGAGTATTTATATGAGGGGTAGTATCATTTACACATATTAGGAGTATTTATATGAGGGGTAGTATCAGGTACACATATTAGGAGTATTTATATGAGTGGTAGTATCAGGTACATGTTGGGTATTATGAGTGGTAGTATCAGGTACATGTTGGGTATTATGAGGGGTAGTATCAGGTACAGTGTCAGGGTAATATGAGGGATAGTATCAGGATCAGGTACACATATTAGGAGTATTTATATGAGGGATAGTATCAGGTACATTATCAGGAGTATTATGAGGTAGTATCAGGTACATGTTGGGTATTATGAGGGGTAGTATCAGGTACAGTGTCAGGGTAATATGAGGGATAGTATCAGGATCAGATACACATATTAGGAGTATTTATATGAGGGGTAGTATCAGGTACACATATTATGAGTATTTATATGAGGGGTAGTATCAGGTACACATATTAGGAGTATTTATATGAGGGGTAGTATCAGGTACACATATTATGAGTATTTATATGAGTGGTAGTATCAGGTACATGTTGGGTATTATGAGTGGTAGTATCAGGTACATGTTGGGTATTATGAGTGGTAGTATCAGGTACAGTGTCAGGGTAATATGACGGATAGTATCAGGATCAGGTACACATGTTAGGAGTATTTATATGAGGGGTAGTATCAGGTAAACATATTAGGAGTATTTATATGAGGGGTAGTATCAGGTACACATATTAGGAGTATTTATATGAGGGGTAGTATCAGGTGCATGTTGGGTATTATGAGTGGTAGTATCAGGTACATGTTGGGTATTATGAGGGGTAGTATCAAGTACAGTGTAAGGGTACTATGAGTGATAGTATCAGGATCAGGTACACATATTAGGAGTATTTATATGAGGGGTAGTATCAGGTACACATATTAGGAGTATTTATATGAGGGGTAGTATCAGGTACACATATTAGGAGTATTTATATGAGTGGTAGTATCAGGTACATGTTGGGTATTATGAGTGGTAGTATCAGGTACATGTTGGGTATTATGAGGGGTAGTATCAGGTACAGTGTCAGGGTAATATGAGGGATAGTATCAGGATCAGGTACACATATAAGGAGTATTTATATGAGGGGTAGTATCAGGTACACATATTAGGAGTATTTATATGAGGGGTAGTATCAGGTACACATATTAGGAATATTTATGAGGGGTAGTATCAGGTACATGTTGGGTATTATGAGTGGTAGTATCAGGTACATGTTGGGTATTATGAGGGGTAGTATCAGGTACAGTGTCAGGGTAATATGAGGGATAGTATCAGGATCAGGTACACATATTCTGAGTATTTATTTGAGGGGTAGTATCAGGTACACATATTAGGAGTATTTATATGAGGGGTAGTATCAGGTACACATATTAGGAGTATTTATATGAGTGGTAGTATCAGGTACATGTTGGGTATTATGAGTGGTAGTATCAGGTACATGTTGGGTATTATGAGGGGTAGTATCAGGTACACATATTAGGAGTATTTATATGAGGGGTAGTATCAGGTACACATATTAGGAGTATTTATATGAGTGGTAGTATCAGGTACATGTTGGGTATTATGAGTGGTAGTATCAGGTACATGTTGGGTATTATGAGTGGTAGTATCAGGTACATGTTGGGTATTATGAGGGGTAGTATCAGGTACAGTGTCAGGGTAATATGAGGGATAGTATCAGGTACACATATTAGAAGTATTTATATGAGGGGTAGTATCAGGTACACATATTAGGAGTATTTATATGAGGGGTAGTATCAGGTACACATATTAGGAGTATTTATATGAGGGGTAGTATCATTTACACATATTAGGAGTATTTATATGAGGGGTAGTATCAGGTATACATATTAGGAGTATTTATATGAGTGGTAGTATCAGGTACATGTTGGGTATTATGAGTGGTAGTATCAGGTACATGTTGGGTATTATGAGGGGTAGTATCAGGTACAGTGTCAGGGTAATATGAGGGATAGTATCAGGATCAGGTACACATATTAGGAGTATTTATATGAGGGGTAGTATCAGGTACACATATTAGGAGTATTTATATGAGGGGTAGTATCAGGTACACATATTAGGAGTATTTATATGAGGGGTAGTATCAGGTACACATGTTATGAGTATTTATATGAGTGGTAGTATCAGGTACATGTTGGGTATTATGAGTGGTAGTATCAGGTACATGTTGGGTATTATGAATGGTAGTATCAGGTACATGTTGGGTAGTATCAGGTACACATATTAGGAGTATTTATATGAGGGGTAGTATCAGGGACACATATTAGGAGTATTTATATGAGTGGTAGTATCAGGTACATGTTGGGTATTATGAGTGGTAGTATCAGGTACATGTTGGGTATTATGAGGGGTAGTATCAGGTACAGTGTCAGGGTAATATGAGGGATAGTATCAGGATCAGGTACACATATTAGGAGTATTTATATGTGGGGTAGTATCAGGTACATTATCAGGAGTATTATGAGGTAGTATCAGGTACATGTTGGGTATTATGAGGGGTAGTATCAGGTACAGTGTCAGGGTAATATGAGGGATAGTATCAGGATCAGGTACACATATTAGGAGGTTTTATATGAGGGGTAGTATCAGGTACACATATTAGGAGTATTTATATGAGGGGTAGTATCAGGTACACATATTATGAGTATTTATTTGAGTGGTAGTATCAGGTACATGTTGGGTATTATGAGTGGTAGTATCAGGTACATGTTGGGTATTATGAGTGGTAGTATCAGGTACATTATCAGGAGTATTATGAGGTAGTATCAGGTACATGTTGGGTATTATGAGGGGTAGTATCAGGTACAGTGTCAGGGTAATATGAGGGATAGTATCAGGAACAGGTACACATATTAGGAGTATTTATATGAGGGGTAGTATCAGGTACACATATTAGGAGTATTTATATGAGTGGTAGTATCAGGTACATGTTGGGTATTATGAGTGGTAGTATCAGGTACATGTTGGGTATTATGAGGGGTAGTATCAGGTACAGTGTCAGGGTAATATGAGGGATAGTATCAGGATCAGGTACACATATTAGGAGTATTTATATGAGGGATAGTATCAGGTACATTATCAGGAGTATTATGAGGTAGTATCAGGTACATGTTGGGTATTATGAGGGGTAGTATCAGGTACAGTGTCAGGGTAATATGAGGGATAGTATCAGGATCAGGTACACATATTAGGAGTATTTATATGAGGGGTAGTATCAGGTACACATATTATGAGTATTTATATGAGGGGTAGTATCAGGTACACATATTAGGAGTATTTATATGAGGGGTAGTATCAGGTACACATATTATGAGTATTTATATGAGTGGTCGTATCAGGTACATGTTGGGTATTATGAGTGGTAGTATCAGGTACATGTTGGGTATTATGAGTGGTAGTATCAGGTACATGTTGGGTATTATGAGGGGTAGTATCAGGTACAGTGTCAGGGTAATATGAGGGATAGTATCAGGATCAGGTACACATATTAGGAGTATTTATATGAGGGGTAGTATCAGGTACACATATTAGGAGTATTTATATGAGGGGTAGTATCAGGTACACATATTAGGAGTATTTATATGAGGAGTAGTATCAGGTACACATATTAGGAGTATTTATATGAGTGGTAGTATCAGGTACATGTTGGGTATTATGAGTGATAGTATCAGGTACATGTTGGGTATTATGAGGGGTAGTATCAGGTACAGTGTCAGGGTAATATGACGGATAGTATCAGGATCAGGTACACATATTAGGAGTATTTATATGAGGGGTAGTATCAGGTACACATATTAGGAGTATTTATATGAGGGGTAGTATCAGGTACACATATTAGGAGTATTTATATGAGGGGTAGTATCAGGTACATGTTGGGTATTATGAGTGGTAGTATCAGGTACATGTTGGGTATTATGAGGGGTAGTATCAAGTACAGTGTAAGGGTACTATGAGTGATAGTATCAGGATCAGGTACACATATTAGGAGTATTTATATGAGGGGTAGTATCAGGTACACATATTAGGAGTATTTATATGAGGGGTAGTATCAGGTCCACATATTAGGAGTATTTATATGAGTGGTAGTATCAGGTACATGTTGGGTATTATGAGTGGTAGTATCAGGTACATGTTGGGTATTATGAGGGGTAGTATCAGGTACAGTGTCAGGGTAATATGAGGGATAGTATCAGGATCAGGTACACATATTAGGAGTATTTATATGAGGGGTAGTATCAGGTACACATATTAGGAGTATTTATATGAGGGGTAGTATCAGGTACACATATTAGGAATATTTATGAGGGGTAGTATCAGGTACATGTTGGGTATTATGAGTGGTAGTATCAGGTACATGTTGGGTATTATGAGGGGTAGTATCAGGTACAGTGTCAGGGTAATATGAGGGATAGTATCAGGATCAGGTACACATATTAGGAGTATTTATATGAGGGGTAGTATCAGGTACACATATTAGGAGTATTTATATGAGGGGTAGTATCAGGTACACATATTAGGAGTATTTATATGAGGAGTAGTATCAGGTACATATATTAGGAGTATTTATATGAGTGGTAGTATCAGGTACATGTTGAGTATTATGAGGTAGTATCAGGTACATGTTGGGTATTATGAGGGGTAGTATCAGGTACAGTGTCAGGGTATTATGAGGGATAGTATCAGGATCAGGTACACATATTAGGAGTATTTATATGAGGGGTAGTATTAGGTACACATATTAGGAGTATTTATATGAGGGGTAGTATCAGGTACACATATTAGGAGTATTTATATGAGGGGTAGTATCAGGTACACACATTATGAGTATTTATATGAGTGGTAGTATCAGGTACATGTTGGGTATTATGAGTGGTAGTATCAGGTACATGTTGGGTATTATGAGTGGTAGTATCAGGTACATGTTGGGTAGTATCAGGTACACATATTAGGAGTATTTATATGAGGGGTAGTATCAGGTACACATATTAGGAGTATTTATATGAGGGGTAGTATCAGGTACACATATTAGGAGTAGTTATATGAGTGGTAGTATCAGGTACACGTTGGGTATTATGAGTGGTAGTATCAGGTACATGTTGGGTATTATGAGGGGTAGTATCAGGTACAGTGTCAGGGTAATATGAGGGATAGTATCAGGATCAGGTACACATATTAGGAGTATTTATATGAGTGGTAGTATCAGGTACATGTTGGGTATTATAAGTGGTAGTATCAGGTACATGTTGGGTATTATGAGGGGTAGTATCAGGTACAGTGTCAGGGTAATATGAGGGATAGTATCAGGATCAGGTACACATATTAAGAGTATTTATATGAGGGGTAGTATCAGGTACACATATTAGGAGTATTTATATGAGGGGTAGTATCATGTACACATATTAGGAGTATTTATATGAGTGGTAGTATCAGGTACATGTTGGGTATTATGAGTGGTAGTATCAGGTACATGTTGGGTATTATGAGGGGTAGTATCAGGTACAGTGTCAGGGTAATAGGAGGGATAGTATCAGGATCAGGTACACATATTAGGAGTATTTATATGAGGGGTAGTATCAGGTACACATATTAGAGGTATTTATATGAGGGGTAGTATCAGGTACACATATTAGGAGTATTTATATGAGGGGTAGTATCAGGTACATGTTGGGTATTATGAGTGGTAGTATCAGGTACATGTTGGGTATTATGAGGGGTAGTATCAGGTACAGTGTCAGGGTAATATGAGGGATAGTATCAGGATCAGGTACACATATTAGGAGTATTTATATGAGGGGTAGTATCAGGTACACATATTAGGAGTATTTATATGAGGGGTAGTATCAGGTACACATATTAGGAGTATTTATATGAGGGGTAGTATCAGGTACACATATTAGGAGTATTTATATGAGGAGTAGTATCAGGTACACATATTAGGAGTATTTATATGAGTGGTAGTATCAGGTACATGTTGGGTATTATGAGTGGTAGTATCAGGTACATGTTGGGTATTATGAGGGGTAGTATCAGGTACAGTGTCAGGGTAATAGGAGGGATAGTATCAGGATCAGGTACACATATTAGGAGTATTTATATGAGGGGTAGTATCAGGTACACATATTAGGGGTATTTATATGAGGGGTAGTATCAGGTACACATATTAGGAGTATTTATATGAGGGGTAGTATCAGGTACATGTTGGGTATTATGGGTGGTAGTATCAGGTACATGTTGGGTATTATGAGGGGTAGTATCAGGTACAGTGTCAGGGTAATATGAGGGATAGTATCAGGATCAGTTACACATATTCGGATTATTTATATGAGGGGTAGTATCAGGTACACATATTAGGAGTATTTATATGAGGGGTAGTATCAGGTACACATATTAGGAGTATTTATATGAGCGGTAGTATCAGGTACATGTTGGGTATTATGAGTGGTAGTATCAGGTACATGTTGGGTATTATGAGGGGTAGTATCAGGTACAGTGTCAGGGTAATATGAGGGATAGTATCAGGATCAGGTACACATATTAGGAGTACTATTTATATGAGGGGTAGTATCAGGTACACATATTAGGAGTATTTATATGAGGGGTAGTATCAGGTACACATATTAGGAGTATTTATATGAGGGGTAGTATCAGGTACACATATTAGGAGTATTTATATGAGGGGTAGTATCAGGTACACATATTAGGAGTAGTTATATGAGGGGTAGTATCAGGTACACATATTAGGAGTATTTATATGAGTGGTAGTATCAGGTACATGTTGGGTATTATGAGTGGTAGTATCAGGTACATGTTGGGTATTATGAGGGGTAGTATCAGGTACAGTGTCAGGGTAATATGAGGGATAGTATCAGGATCAGGTACACATATTAGGAGTATTTATATGAGGGGTAGTATCAGGTACACATATTATGAGTATTTATATGAGGGGTAGTATCAGGTACACATATTAGGAGTATTTACATGAGGGGTAGTATCAGGTACACATATTAGGAGTATTTATATGAGTGGTAGTATCAGGTACATGTTCGGTATTATGAGTGGTAGTATCAGGTACATGTTGGGTATTATGAGTGATAGTATCAGGTACATGTTGGGTATTATGAGGGGTAGTATCAGGTACAGTGTCAGGGTAATATGAGGGATAGTATCAGGTACACATATTAGAAGTATTTATATGAGGGGTAGTATCAGGTGCACATATTAGGAGTATTTATATGAGGGGTAGTATCAGGTACACATATTAGGAGTATTTATATGATGGGTAGTATCAGGTACACATATTATGAGTATTTATATGAGTGGTAGTATCAGGTACATGTTGGGTATTATGAGTGGTAGTATCAGGTACATGTTGGGTATTATGAGTGGTAGTATCAGGTACATGTTGGGTATTATGAGGGGTAGTATCAGGTACAGTGTCAGGGTAATATGAGGGATAGTATCAGGATCAGGTACACATATTAGGAGTATTTATATGAGGGGTAGTATCAGGTACACATATTAGGAGTATTTATATGAGGGGTAGTATCAGGTACACATATTAGGAGTATTTATATGAGGAGTAGTATCAGGTACACATATTAGGAGTATTTATATGAGTGGTAGTATCAGGTACATGTTGGGTATTATGAGTGATAGTATCAGGTACATGTTGGGTATTATGAGGGGTAGTATCAGGTACAGTGTTAGGGTAATATGACGGATAGTATCAGGATCATGTACACATATTAGGAGTATTTATATGAGGGGTAGTATCAGGTACACATATTAGGAGTATTTATATGAGGGGTAGTATCAGGTACACATATTAGGAGTATTTATATGAGGGGTAGTATCAGGTACATGTTGGGTATTATGAGTGGTAGTATCAGGTACATGTTGGGTATTATGAGAGGTAGTATCAGGTACAGTGTCAGGGTACTATGAGTGATAGTATCAGGATCAGGTACACATATTAGGAGTATTTAAAGGTGGGGTAGTATCAGGTACACATATTAGGAGTATTTATATGAGGGGTAGTATCAGGTACACATATTAGGAGTATTTATATGAGGGGTAGTATCAGGTACATTATCAGGAGTATTATGAGGTAGTATCAGGTACATGTTGGGTATTATGAGGGGTAGTATCAGGTACAGTGTCAGGGTAATATGAGGGATAGTATCAGGATCAGGTACACATATTAGGAGTATTTATATGAGGGGTAGTATCAGGTACACATATTATGAGTATTTATATGAGGGGTAGTATCAGGTACACATATTAGGAGTATTTATATGAGGGGTAGTATCAGGTACACATATTAGGAGTATTTATATGAGTGGTAGTATCAGGTACATGTTGGGTATTATGAGTGGTAGTATCAGGTACATGTTGGGTATTATGAGTGGTAGTATCAGGTACATGTTGGGTATTATGAGGGGTATCAGGTACAGTGTCAGGGTAATATGAGGGATAGTATCAGGTACACATATTAGAAGTATTTATATGAGGGGTAGTATCAGGTACACATATTAGGAGTATTTATATGAGGGGTAGTATCAGGTACACATATTAGGAGTATTTATATGAGGGGTAGTATCATTTACACATATTAGGAGTATTTATATGAGGGGTAGTATCAGGTACACATATTAGGAGTATTTATATGAGTGGTAGTATCAGGTACATGTTGGGTATTATGAGTGGTAGTATCAGGTACATGTTGGGTATTATGAGGGGTAGTATCAGGTACAGTGTCAGGGTAATATGAGGGATAGTATCAGGATCAGGTACACATATTAGGAGTATTTATATGAGGGATAGTATCAGGTACATTATCAGGAGTATTATGAGGTAGTATCAGGTACATGTTGGGTATTATGAGGGGTAGTATCAGGTACAGTGTCAGGGTAATATGAGGGATAGTATCAGGATCAGATACACATATTAGGAGTATTTATATGAGGGGTAGTATCAGGTACACATATTATGAGTATTTATATGAGGGGTAGTATCAGGTACACATATTAGGAGTATTTATATGAGGGGTAGTATCAGGTACACATATTAGGAGTATTTATATGAGGGGTAGTATCAGGTACACATATTAGGAGTATTTATATGAGGGGTAGTATCAGGTACACATATTAGGAGTATTTATATGAGTGGTAGTATCAGGTACATGTTGGGTATTATGAGTGGTAGTATCAGGTACATGTTGGGTATTATGAGGGGTAGTATCAGGTACAGTGTCAGGGTAATATGAGGGATAGTATCAGGATCAGGTACACATATTAGGAGTATTTATATGAGGGGTAGTATCAGGTACACATATTATGAGTATTTATATGAGGGGTAGTATCAGGTACACATATTAGGAGTATTTACATGAGGGGTAGTATCAGGTACACATATTAGGAGTATTTATATGAGTGGTAGTATCAGGTACATGTACGGTATTATGAGTGGTAGTATCAGGTACATGTTGGGTATTATGAGTGATAGTATCAGGTACATGTTGGGTATTATGAGGGGTAGTATCAGGTACAGTGTCAGGGTAATATGATGGATAGTATCAGGTACACATATTAGAAGTATTTATATGAGGGGTAGTATCAGGTACACATATTAGGAGTATTTATATGAGGGGAAGTATCAGGTACACATATTAGGAGTATTTATATGAGGGGTAGTATCAGGTACACATATTATGAGTATTTATATGAGTGGTAGTATCAGGTACATGTTGGGTATTATGAGTGGTAGTATCAGGTACATGTTGGGTATTATGAGTGGTAGTATCAGGTACATGTTGGGTATTATGAGGGGTAGTATCAGGTACAGTGTCAGGGTAATATGAGGGATAGTATCAGGATCAGGTACACATATTAGGAGTATTTATATGAGGGGTAGTATCAGGTACACATATTAGGAGTATTTATATGAGGGGTAGTATCAGGTACACATATTAGGAGTATTTATATGAGGAGTAGTATCAGGTACACATATTAGGAGTATTTATATGAGTGGTAGTATCAGGTACATGTTGGGTATTATGAGTGATAGTATCAGGTACATGTTGGGTATTATGAGGGGTAGTATCAGGTACAGTGTCAGGGTAATATGACGGATAGTATCAGGATCAGGTACACATATTAGGAGTATTTATATGAGGGGTAGTATCAGGTACACATATTAGGAGTATTTATATGAGGGGTAGTATCAGGTACACATATTAGGAGTATTTATATGAGGGGTAGTATCAGGTACATGTTGGGTATTATGAGTGGTAGTATCAGGTACATGTTGGGTATTATGAGAGGTAGTATCAGGTACAGTGTCAGGGTACTATGAGTGATAGTATCAGGATCAGGTACACATATTAGGAGTATTTAAAGGAGGGGTAGTATCAGGTACACATATTAGGAGTATTTATATGAGGGGTAGTATCAGGTACACATATTAGGAGTATTTATATGAGGGGTAGTATCAGGTACACATATTAGGAGTATTTATATGAGGGGTAGTATCAGGTACATATATTAGGAGTATTTATATGAGGGGTAGTATCAGGTACACATATTAGGAGTATTTATATGAGTGGTAGTATCAGGTACATGTTGGGTATTATGAGTGGTAGTATCAGGTACATGTTGGGTATTATGAGTGGTAGTATCAGGTACATGTTGGGTATTATGAGGGGTAGTATCAGGTACAGTGTCAGGGTAATATGAGGGATAGTATCAGGATCAGGTACACATATTAGGAGTATTTATATGAGGGATAGTATCAGGTACATTATCAGGAGTATTATGAGGTAGTATCAGGTACATGTTGGGTATTATGAGGGGTAGTATCAGGTACAGTGTCAGGGTAATATGAGGGATAGTATCAGGATCAGATACACATATTAGGAGTATTTATATGAGGGGTAGTATCAGGTACACATATTATGAGTATTTATATGAGGGGTAGTATCAGGTACACATATTAGGAGTATTTATATGAGGGGTAGTATCAGGTACACATATTATGAGTATTTATATGAGTGGTAGTATCAGGTACATATATTAGGAGTATTTATATGAGGGGTAGTATCAGGTACACATATTAGGAGTATTTATATGAGTGGTAGTATCAGGTACATGTTGGGTATTATGAGTGGTAGTATCAGGTACATGTTGGGTATTATGAGTGGTAGTATCAGGTACATGTTGGGTATTATGAGGGGTAGTATCAGGTACAGTGTCAGGGTAATATGAGGGATAGTATCAGGATCAGGTACACATATTAGGAGTATTTATATGAGGGGTAGTATCAGGTACATTATCAGGAGTATTATGAGGTAGTATCAGGTACATGTTGGGTATTATGAGGGGTAGTATCAGGTACAGTGTCAGGGTAATATGAGGGATAGTATCAGGATCAGGTACACATATTAGGAGTATTTATATGAGGGGTAGTATCAGGTACACATATTATGAGTATTTATATGAGGGGTAGTATCAGGTACACATATTAGGAGTATTTATATGAGGGGTAGTATCAGGTACACATATTAGGAGTATTTATATGAGTGGTAGTATCAGGTACATGTTGGGTATTATGAGTGGTAGTATCAGGTACATGTTGGGTATTATGAGTGGTAGTATCAGGTACATGTTGGGTATTATGAGGGGTAGTATCAGGTACAGTGTCAGGGTAATATGAGGGATAGTATCAGGTACACATATTAGAAGTATTTATATGAGGGGTAGTATCAGGTACACATATTAGGAGTATTTATATGAGGGGTAGTATCAGGTACACATATTAGGAGTATTTATATGAGGGGTAGTATCATTTACACATATTAGGAGTATTTATATGAGGGGTAGTATCAGGTACACATATTAGGAGTATTTATATGAGTGGTAGTATCAGGTACATGTTGGGTATTATGAGTGGTAGTATCAGGTACATGTTGGGTATTATGAGTGGTAGTATCAGGTACATGTTGGGTATTATGAGGGGTAGTATCAGGTACAGTGTCAGGGTAATATGAGGGATAGTATCAGGATCAGGTACACATATTAGGAGTATTTATATGAGGGGTAGTATCAGGTACATTATCAGGAGTATTATGAGGTAGTATCAGGTACATGTTGGGTATTATGAGGGGTAGTATCAGGTACAGTGTCAGGGTAATATGAGGGATAGTATCAGGATCAGATACACATATTAGGAGTATTTATATGAGGGGTAGTATCAGGTACACATATTATGAGTATTTATATGAGGGGTAGTATCAGGTACACATATTAGGAGTATTTATATGAGGGGTAGTATCAGGTACACATATTATGAGTATTTATATGAGTGGTAGTATCAGGTACATATATTAGGAGTATTTATATGAGGGGTAGTATCAGGTACACATATTAGGAGTATTTATATGAGTGGTAGTATCAGGTACATGTTGGGTATTATGAGTGGTAGTATCAGGTACATGTTGGGTATTATGAGTGGTAGTATCAGGTACATGTTGGGTATTATGAGGGGTAGTATCAGGTACAGTGTCAGGGTAATATGAGGGATAGTATCAGGATCAGGTACACATATTAGGAGTATTTATATGAGGGGTAGTATCAGGTACATTATCAGGAGTATTATGAGGTAGTATCAGGTACATGTTGGGTATTATGAGGGGTAGTATCAGGTACAGTGTCAGGGTAATATGAGGGATAGTATCAGGATCAGGTACACATATTAGGAGTATTTATATGAGGGGTAGTATCAGGTACACATATTATGAGTATTTATATGAGGGGTAGTATCAGGTACACATATTAGGAGTATTTATATGAGGGGTAGTATCAGGTACACATATTAGGAGTATTTATATGAGTGGTAGTATCAGGTACATGTTGGGTATTATGAGTGGTAGTATCAGGTACATGTTGGGTATTATGAGTGGTAGTATCAGGTACATGTTGGGTATTATGAGGGGTAGTATCAGGTACAGTGTCAGGGTAATATGAGGGATAGTATCAGGTACACATATTAGAAGTATTTATACGAGGGGTAGTATCAGGTACACATATTAGGAGTATTTATATGAGGGGTAGTATCAGGTACACATATTAGGAGTATTTATATGAGGGGTAGTATCATTTACACATATTAGGAGTATTTATATGAGGGGTAGTATCAGGTACACATATTAGGAGTATTTATATGAGTGGTAGTATCAGGTACATGTTGGGTATTATGAGTGGTAGTATCAGGTACATGTTGGGTATTATGAGGGGTAGTATCAGGTACAGTGTCAGGGTAATATGAGGGATAGTATCAGGATCAGGTACACATATTAGGAGTATTTATATGAGGGATAGTATCAGGTACATTATCAGGAGTATTATGAGGTAGTATCAGGTACATGTTGGGTATTATGAGGGGTAGTATCAGGTACAGTGTCAGGGTAATATGAGGGATAGTATCAGGATCAGATACACATATTAGGAGTATTTATATGAGGGGTAGTATCAGGTACACATATTATGAGTATTTATATGAGGGGTAGTAGCAGGTACACATATTAGGAGTATTTATATGAGGGGTAGTATCAGGTACACATATTATGAGTATTTATATGAGTGGTAGTATCAGGTACATGTTGGGTATTATGAGTGGTAGTATCAGGTACATGTTGGGTATTATGAGGGGTAGTATCAGGTACAGTGTCAGGGTAATAGGAGGAATAGTATCAGGATCAGGTACACATATTAGGAGTATTTATATGAGGGGTAGTATCAGGTACACATATTAGGGGTATTTATATGAGGGGTAGTATCAGGTACACATATTAGGAGTATTTATATGAGGGGTAGTATCAGGTACATGTTGGGTATTATGGGTTGTAGTATCAGGTACATGTTGGGTATTATGAGGGGTAGTATCAGGTACAGTGTCAGGGTAATATGAGGGATAGTATCAGGATCAGTTACACATATTCGGATTATTTATATGAGGGGTAGTATCAGGTACACATATTAGGAGTATTTATATGAGGGGTAGTATCAGGTACACATATTAGGAGTATTTATATGAGCGGTAGTATCAGGTACATGTTGGGTATTATGAGTGGTAGTATCAGGTACATGTTGGGTATTATGAGGGGTAGTATCAGGTACAGTGTCAGGGTAATATGAGGGATAGTATCAGGATCAGGTACACATATTAGGAGTATTTATATGAGGGGTAGTATCAGGTACACATATTATGAGTATTTATATGAGGGGTAGTATCAGGTACACATATTAGGAGTATTTATATGAGGGGTAGTATCAGGTACACATATTATGAGTATTTATATGAGTGGTAGTATCAGGTACATATATTAGGAGTATTTATATGAGGGGTAGTATCAGGTACACATATTAGGAGTATTTATATGAGTGGTAGTATCAGGTACATGTTGGGTATTATGAGTGGTAGTATCAGGTACATGTTGGGTATTATGAGTGGTAGTATCAGGTACATGTTGGGTATTATGAGGGGTAGTATCAGGTACAGTGTCAGGGTAATATGAGGGATAGTATCAGGATCAGGTACACATATTAGGAGTATTTATATGAGGGGTAGTATCAGGTACATTATCAGGAGTATTATGAGGTAGTATCAGGTACATGTTGGGTATTATGAGGGGTAGTATCAGGTACAGTGTCAGGGTAATATGAGGGATAGTATCAGGATCAGGTACACATATTAGGAGTATTTATATGAGGGGTAGTATCAGGTACACATATTATGAGTATTTATATGAGGGGTAGTATCAGGTACACATATTAGGAGTATTTATATGAGGGGTAGTATCAGGTACACATATTAGGAGTATTTATATGAGTGGTAGTATCAGGTACATGTTGGGTATTATGAGTGGTAGTATCAGGTACATGTTGGGTATTATGAGTGGTAGTATCAGGTACATGTTGGGTATTATGAGGGGTAGTATCAGGTACAGTGTCAGGGTAATATGAGGGATAGTATCAGGTACACATATTAGAAGTATTTATACGAGGGGTAGTATCAGGTACACATATTAGGAGTATTTATATGAGGGGTAGTATCAGGTACACATATTAGGAGTATTTATATGAGGGGTAGTATCATTTACACATATTAGGAGTATTTATATGAGGGGTAGTATCAGGTACACATATTAGGAGTATTTATATGAGTGGTAGTATCAGGTACATGTTGGGTATTATGAGTGGTAGTATCAGGTACATGTTGGGTATTATGAGGGGTAGTATCAGGTACAGTGTCAGGGTAATATGAGGGATAGTATCAGGATCAGGTACACATATTAGGAGTATTTATATGAGGGATAGTATCAGGTACATTATCAGGAGTATTATGAGGTAGTATCAGGTACATGTTGGGTATTATGAGGGGTAGTATCAGGTACAGTGTCAGGGTAATATGAGGGATAGTATCAGGATCAGATACACATATTAGGAGTATTTATATGAGGGGTAGTATCAGGTACACATATTATGAGTATTTATATGAGGGGTAGTATCAGGTACACATATTAGGAGTATTTATATGAGGGGTAGTATCAGGTACACATATTATGAGTATTTATATGAGTGGTAGTATCAGGTACATGTTGGGTATTATGAGTGGTAGTATCAGGTACATGTTGGGTATTATGAGGGGTAGTATCAGGTACAGTGTCAGGGTAATAGGAGGAATAGTATCAGGATCAGGTACACATATTAGGAGTATTTATATGAGGGGTAGTATCAGGTACACATATTAGGGGTATTTATATGAGGGGTAGTATCAGGTACACATATTAGGAGTATTTATATGAGGGGTAGTATCAGGTACATGTTGGGTATTATGGGTTGTAGTATCAGGTACATGTTGGGTATTATGAGGGGTAGTATCAGGTACAGTGTCAGGGTAATATGAGGGATAGTATCAGGTTCAGTTACACATATTCGGATTATTTATATGAGGGGTAGTATCAGGTACACATATTAGGAGTATTTATATGAGGGGTAGTATCAGGTACACATATTAGGAGTATTTATATGAGCGGTAGTATCAGGTACATGTTGGGTATTATGAGTGGTAGTATCAGGTACATGTTGGGTATTATGAGGGGTAGTATCAGGTACAGTGTCAGGGTAATATGAGGGATAGTATCAGGATCAGGTACACATATTAGGAGTACTATTTATATGAGGGGTAGTATCAGGTACACATATTAGGAGTATTTATATGAGGGGTAGTATCAGGTACACATATTAGGAGTATTTATATGAGGGGTAGTATCAGGTACACATATTAGGAGTATTTATATGAGGGGTAGTATCAGGTACACATATTAGGAGTAGTTATATGAGGGGTAGTATCAGGTACACATATTAGGAGTATTTATATGAGTGGTAGTATCAGGTACATGTTGGGTATTATGAGTGGTAGTATCAGGTACATGTTGGGTATTATGAGGGGTAGTATCAGGTACAGTGTCAGGGTAATATGAGGGATAGTATCAGGATCAGGTACACATATTAGGAGTATTTATATGAGGGGTAGTATCAGGTACACATATTATGAGTATTTATATGAGGGGTAGTATCAGGTACACATATTAGGAGTATTTACATGAGGGGTAGTATCAGGTACACATATTAGGAGTATTTATATGAGTGGTAGTATCAGGTACATGTTCGGTATTATGAGTGGTAGTATCAGGTACAAGTTGGGTATTATGAGTGATAGTATCAGGTACATGTTGGGTATTATGAGGGGTAGTATCAGGTACAGTGTCAGGGTAATATGAGGGATAGTATCAGGTACACATATTAGAAGTATTTATATGAGGGGTAGTATCAGGTACACATATTAGGAGTATTTATATGAGGGGTAGTATCAGGTACACATATTAGGAGTATTTATATGATGGGTAGTATCAGGTACACATATTATGAGTATTTATATGAGTGGTAGTATCAGGTACATGTTGGGTATTATGAGTGGTAGTATCAGGTACATGTTGGGTATTATGAGTGGTAGTATCAGGTACATGTTGGGTATTATGAGGGGTAGTATCAGGTACAGTGTCAGGGTAATATGAGGGATAGTATCAGGATCAGGTACACATATTAGGAGTATTTATATGAGGGGTAGTATCAGGTACACATATTAGGAGTATTTATATGAGGGGTAGTATCAGGTACACATATTAGGAGTATTTATATGAGGAGTAGTATCAGGTACACATATTAGGAGTATTTATATGAGTGGTAGTATCAGGTACATGTTGGGTATTATGAGTGATAGTATCAGGTACATGTTGGGTATTATGAGGGGTAGTATCAGGTACAGTGTTAGGGTAATATGACGGATAGTATCAGGATCAGGTACACATATTAGGAGTATTTATATGAGGGGTAGTATCAGGTACACATATTAGGAGTATTTATATGAGGGGTAGTATCAGGTACACATATTAGGAGTATTTATATGAGGGGTAGTATCAGGTACATGTTGGGTATTATGAGTGGTAGTATCAGGTACATGTTGGGTATTATGAGAGGTAGTATCAGGTACAGTGTCAGGGTACTATGAGTGATAGTATCAGGATCAGGTACACATATTAGGAGTATTTAAAGGTGGGGTAGTATCAGGTACACATATTAGGAGTATTTATATGAGGGGTAGTATCAGGTACACATATTAGGAGTATTTATATGAGGGGTAGTATCAGGTACATTATCAGGAGTATTATGAGGTAGTATCAGGTACATGTTGGGTATTATGAGGGGTAGTATCAGGTACAGTGTCAGGGTAATATGAGGGATAGTATCAGGATCAGGTACACATATTAGGAGTATTTATATGAGGGGTAGTATCAGGTACACATATTATGAGTATTTATATGAGGGGTAGTATCAGGTACACATATTAGGAGTATTTATATGAGGGGTAGTATCAGGTACACATATTAGGAGTATTTATATGAGTGGTAGTATCAGGTACATGTTGGGTATTATGAGTGGTAGTATCAGGTACATGTTGGGTATTATGAGTGGTAGTATCAGGTACATGTTGGGTATTATGAGGGGTAGTATCAGGTACAGTGTCAGGGTAATATGAGGGATAGTATCAGGTACACATATTAGAAGTATTTATATGAGGGGTAGTATCAGGTACACATATTAGGAGTATTTATATGAGGGGTAGTATCAGGTACACATATTAGGAGTATTTATATGAGGGGTAGTATCATTTACACATATTAGGAGTATTTATATGAGGGGTAGTATCAGGTACACATATTAGGAGTATTTATATGAGTGGTAGTATCAGGTACATGTTGGGTATTATGAGTGGTAGTATCAGGTACATGTTGGGTATTATGAGGGGTAGTATCAGGTACAGTGTCAGGGTAATATGAGGGATAGTATCAGGATCAGGTACACATATTAGGAGTATTTATATGAGGGATAGTATCAGGTACATTATCAGGAGTATTATGAGGTAGTATCAGGTACATGTTGGGTATTATGAGGGGTAGTATCAGGTACAGTGTCAGGGTAATATGAGGGATAGTATCAGGATCAGGTACACATATTAGGAGTATTTATATGAGGGGTAGTATCAGGTACACATATTATGAGTATTTATATGAGGGGTAGTATCAGGTACACATATTAGGAGTATTTATATGAGGGGTAGTATCAGGTACACATATTAGGAGTATTTATATGAGGGGTAGTATCAGGTACACATATTAGGAGTATTTATATGAGGGGTAGTATCAGGTACACATATTAGGAGTATTTATATGAGTGGTAGTATCAGGTACATGTTGGGTATTATGAGTGGTAGTATCAGGTACATGTTGGGTATTATGAGGGGTAGTATCAGGTACAGTGTCAGGGTAATATGAGGGATAGTATCAGGATCAGGTACACATATTAGGAGTATTTATATGAGGGGTAGTATCAGGTACACATATTATGAGTATTTATATGAGGGGTAGTATCAGGTACACATATTAGGAGTATTTACATGAGGGGTAGTATCAGTTACACATATTAGGAGTATTTATATGAGTGGTAGTATCAGGTACATGTACGGTATTATGAGTGGTAGTATCAGGTACATGTTGGGTATTATGAGTGATAGTATCAGGTACATGTTGGGTATTATGAGGGGTAGTATCAGGTACAGTGTCAGGGTAATATGATGGATAGTATCAGGTACACATATTAGAAGTATTTATATGAGGGGTAGTATCAGGTACACATATTAGGAGTATTTATATGAGGGGTAGTATCAGGTACACATATTAGGAGTATTTATATGAGGGGTAGTATCAGGTACACATATTATGAGTATTTATATGAGTGGTAGTATCAGGTACATGTTGGGTATTATGAGTGGTAGTATCAGGTACATGTTGGGTATTATGAGTGGTAGTATCAGGTACATGTTGGGTATTATGAGGGGTAGTATCAGGTACAGTGTCAGGGTAATATGAGGGATAGTATCAGGATCAGGTACACATATTAGGAGTATTTATATGAGGGGTAGTATCAGGTACACATATTAGGAGTATTTATATGAGGGGTAGTATCAGGTACACATATTAGGAGTATTTATATGAGGAGTAGTATCAGGTACACATATTAGGAGTATTTATATGAGTGGTAGTATCAGGTACATGTTGGGTATTATGAGTGATAGTATCAGGTACATGTTGGGTATTATGAGGGGTAGTATCAGGTACAGTGTCAGGGTAATATGACGGATAGTATCAGGATCAGGTACACATATTAGGAGTATTTTTATGAGGGGTAGTATCAGGTACACATATTAGGAGTATTTATATGAGGGGTAAGATCAGGTACACATATTAGGAGTATTCATATGAGGGGTAGTATCAGGTACATGTTGGGTATTATGAGTGGTAGTATCAGGTACATGTTGGGTATTATGAGAGGTAGTATCAGGTACAGTGTCAGGGTACTATGAGTGATAGTATCAGGATCAGGTACACATATTAGGAGTATTTAAAGGAGGGGTAGTATCAGGTACACATATTAGGAGTATTTATATGAGGGGTAGTATCAGGTACACATATTAGGAGTATTTATATGAGGGGTAGTATCAGGTACACATATTAGGAGTATTTATATGAGGGGTAGTATCAGGTACATATATTAGGAGTATTTATATGAGGGGTAGTATCAGGTACACATATTAGGAGTATTTATATGAGTGGTAGTATCAGGTACATGTTGGGTATTATGAGTGGTAGTATCAGGTACATGTTGGGTATTATGAGTGGTAGTATCAGGTACATGTTGGGTATTATGAGGGGTAGTATCAGGTACAGTGTCAGGGTAATATGAGGGATAGTATCAGGATCAGGTACACATATTAGGAGTATTTATATGAGGGGTAGTATCAGGTACATTATCAGGAGTATTATGAGGTAGTATCAGGTACATGTTGGGTATTATGAGGGGTAGTATCAGGTACAGTGTCAGGGTAATATGAGGGATAGTATCAGGATCAGGTACACATATTAGGAGTATTTATATGAGGGGTAGTATCAGGTACACATATTATGAGTATTTATATGAGGGGTAGTATCAGGTACACATATTAGGAGTATTTATATGAGGGGTAGTATCAGGTACACATATTAGGAGTTTTTATATGAGTGGTAGTATCAGGTACATGTTCGGTATTATGAGTGGTAGTATCAGGTACATGTTGGGTATTATGAGTGGTAGTATCAGGTACATGTTGGGTATTATGAGGGGTAGTATCAGGTACAGTGTCAGGGTAATATGAGGGATAGTATCAGGTACACATATTAGAAGTATTTATATGAGGGGTAGTATCAGGTACACATATTAGGAGTATTTATATGAGGGGTAGTATCAGGTACACATATTAGGAGTATTTATATGAGGGGTAGTATCATTTACACATATTAGGAGTATTTATATGAGGGGTAGTATCAGGTACACATATTAGGAGTATTTATATGAGTGGTAGTATCAGGTACATGTTGGGTATTATGAGTGGTAGTATCAGGTACATGTTGGGTATTATGAGGGGTAGTATCAGGTACAGTGTCAGGGTAATATGAGGGATAGTATCAGGATCAGGTACACATATTAGGAGTATTTATATGAGGGATAGTATCAGGTACATTATCAGGAGTATTATGAGGTAGTATCAGGTACATGTTGGGTATTATGAGGGGTAGTATCAGGTACAGTGTCAGGGTAATATGAGGGATAGTATCAGGATCAGATACACATATTAGGAGTATTTATATGAGGGGTAGTATCAGGTACACATATTATGAGTATTTATATGAGGGGTAGTATCAGGTACACATATTAGGAGTATTTATATGAGGGGTAGTATCAGGTACACATATTATGAGTATTTATATGAGTGGTAGTATCAGGTACATGTTGGGTATTATGAGTGGTAGTATCAGGTACATGTTGGGTATTATGAGTGGTAGTATCAGGTACAGTGTCAGGGTAATATGACGGATAGTATCAGGATCAGGTACACATGTTAGGAGTATTTATATGAGGGGTAGTATCAGGTAAACATATTAGGAGTATTTATATGAGGGGTAGTATCAGGTACACATATTAGGAGTATTTATATGAGGGGTAGTATCAGGTGCATGTTGGGTATTATGAGTGGTAGTATCAGGTACATGTTGGGTATTATGAGGGGTAGTATCAAGTACAGTGTAAGGGTACTATGAGTGATAGTATCAGGATCAGGTACACATATTAGGAGTATTTATATGAGGGGTAGTATCAGGTACACATATTAGGAGTATTTATATGAGGGGTAGTATCAGGTACACATATTAGGAGTATTTATATGAGTGGTAGTATCAGGTACATGTTGGGTATTATGAGTGGTAGTATCAGGTACATGTTGGGTATTATGAGGGGTAGTATCAGGTACAGTGTCAGGGTAATATGAGGGATAGTATCAGGATCAGGTACACATATAAGGAGTATTTATATGAGGGGTAGTATCAGGTACACATATTAGGAGTATTTATATGAGGGGTAGTATCAGGTACACATATTAGGAATATTTATGAGGGGTAGTATCAGGTACATGTTGGGTATTATGAGTGGTAGTATCAGGTACATGTTGGGTATTATGAGGGGTAGTATCAGGTACAGTGTCAGGGTAATATGAGGGATAGTATCAGGATCAGGTACACATATTCTGAGTATTTATTTGAGGGGTAGTATCAGGTACACATATTAGGAGTATTTATATGAGGGGTAGTATCAGGTACACATATTAGGAGTATTTATATGAGTGGTAGTATCAGGTACATGTTGGGTATTATGAGTGGTAGTATCAGGTACATGTTGGGTATTATGAGGGGTAGTATCAGGTACACATATTAGGAGTATTTATATGAGGGGTAGTATCAGGTACACATATTAGGAGTATTTATATGAGTGGTAGTATCAGGTACATGTTGGGTATTATGAGTGGTAGTATCAGGTACATGTTGGGTATTATGAGTGGTAGTATCAGGTACATGTTGGGTATTATGAGGGGTAGTATCAGGTACAGTGTCAGGGTAATATGAGGGATAGTATCAGGTACACATATTAGAAGTATTTATATGAGGGGTAGTATCAGGTACACATATTAGGAGTATTTATATGAGGGGTAGTATCAGGTACACATATTAGGAGTATTTATATGAGGGGTAGTATCATTTACACATATTAGGAGTATTTATATGAGGGGTAGTATCAGGTACACATATTAGGAGTATTTATATGAGTGGTAGTATCAGGTACATGTTGGGTATTATGAGTGGTAGTATCAGGTACATGTTGGGTATTATGAGGGGTAGTATCAGGTACAGTGTCAGGGTAATATGAGGGATAGTATCAGGATCAGGTACACATATTAGGAGTATTTATATGAGGGGTAGTATCAGGTACACATATTAGGAGTATTTATATGAGGGGTAGTATCAGGTACACATATTAGGAGTATTTATATGAGGGGTAGTATCAGGTACACATGTTATGAGTATTTATATGAGTGGTAGTATCAGGTACATGTTGGGTATTATGAGTGGTAGTATCAGGTACATGTTGGGTATTATGAATGGTAGTATCAGGTACATGTTGGGTAGTATCAGGTACACATATTAGGAGTATTTATATGAGGGGTAGTATCAGGGACACATATTAGGAGTATTTATATGAGTGGTAGTATCAGGTACATGTTGGGTATTATGAGTGGTAGTATCAGGTACATGTTGGGTATTATGAGGGGTAGTATCAGGTACAGTGTCAGGGTAATATGAGGGATAGTATCAGGATCAGGTACACATATTAGGAGTATTTATATGTGGGGTAGTATCAGGTACATTATCAGGAGTATTATGAGGTAGTATCAGGTACATGTTGGGTATTATGAGGGGTAGTATCAGGTACAGTGTCAGGGTAATATGAGGGATAGTATCAGGATCAGATACACATATTAGGAGTATTTATATGAGGGGTAGTATCAGGTACACATATTATGAGTATTTATATGAGGGGTAGTATCAGGTACACATATTAGGAGTATTTATATGAGGGGTAGTATCAGGTACACATATTATGAGTATTTATATGAGTGGTAGTATCAGGTACATGTTGGGTATTATGAGTGGTAGTATCAGGTACATGTTGGGTATTATGAGTGGTAGTATCAGGTACAGTGTCAGGGTAATATGACGGATAGTATCAGGATCAGGTACACATGTTAGGAGTATTTATATGAGGGGTAGTATCAGGTAAACATATTAGGAGTATTTATATGAGGGGTAGTATCAGGTACACATATTAGGAGTATTTATATGAGGGGTAGTATCAGGTGCATGTTGGGTATTATGAGTGGTAGTATCAGGTACATGTTGGGTATTATGAGGGGTAGTATCAAGTACAGTGTAAGGGTACTATGAGTGATAGTATCAGGATCAGGTACACATATTAGGAGTATTTATATGAGGGGTAGTATCAGGTACACATATTAGGAGTATTTATATGAGGGGTAGTATCAGGTACACATATTAGGAGTATTTATATGAGTGGTAGTATCAGGTACATGTTGGGTATTATGAGTGGTAGTATCAGGTACATGTTGGGTATTATGAGGGGTAGTATCAGGTACAGTGTCAGGGTAATATGAGGGATAGTATCAGGATCAGGTACACATATAAGGAGTATTTATATGAGGGGTAGTATCAGGTACACATATTAGGAGTATTTATATGAGGGGTAGTATCAGGTACACATATTAGGAATATTTATGAGGGGTAGTATCAGGTACATGTTGGGTATTATGAGTGGTAGTATCAGGTACATGTTGGGTATTATGAGGGGTAGTATCAGGTACAGTGTCAGGGTAATATGAGGGATAGTATCAGGATCAGGTACACATATTCTGAGTATTTATTTGAGGGGTAGTATCAGGTACACATATTAGGAGTATTTATATGAGGGGTAGTATCAGGTA
>NW_026969651.1:600000-758000 GCF_028390025.1 Pseudophryne corroboree
CTTTTTGCAAAGTGTCTCTGTGGCGCAATCGGTTAGTGTGTTCAGCTATTAATCAAAAGGTTGGTGGTTCAATCCCACCCAGGGACGTAATTGACCTTGTGATCAGATTTTGGTGATATTTAAGTAGACAAGTCAAAATTTCGAAAACCCCTGTTATGGTGTAGGGTACCTGGCCTTCTCTGATGTAATCAGAGTTAGATTTGATTCAGTGATTTTATAAAAACAGCTAGGAAGCACAATTTAGCAGTGGGTTGCAGAGAAAAAGAAATATGCTGGCAAAAAAATCCAATTGACTGATTAAACAGCTCTTCATTTTCTGGCTTTATTTTTATGCTAACAAATTTGTTCTCTGAAAAGTGTCCACAAAGCCAAGTATCTGATTAACATCTTTGTAGGGATGGTTTTTCACCTATTACTAAATTAAACTTGCTTCATTGGAAAGGCAGCAAGATGCATCCTCATTTCAATATCTACTGAAATAATACAGGTTGACACCAGGAAACATTAACGCCACTGCATCCTTGCTGCTTTCTCATGTGGAAGTCTGTTTAATGTGAAAACAAGGTGATATCTAATTAGCACACAGGTAAGGAATTAAGAAAATCTTTATTTAAGGGTGAAGATGTTTCTCACAAAATCGTTGCCCCAATGCATCATTGAAATTCAAGCTGAAAAGATGATTTTAATATATCACTTGTACATTTTGTATTGCTCTTCTGGTGACAATGTAGTTTGTTTTTGTCAATTACCATTTTAATAATCGGGTAAAGAAAATTAATTGGATTTTTGAAAGAAAACAATACTGTCAATATACTATTAAAAAAAATTAAAATGGTAAAAGTTATTGTACTTTAAGTAAAAATAAAAGCTAAAATATCAATCCCAGTTTTGGATTACTTTAATGAACAAAAAAAAAATGCATATAGCAAAGGATAGTTTCAATCTGCCTACCTCTGGGTTATGGGCCCAGCATGCTTCCAGTGCAGTACTCTGCTGCACATGTAAGTGCAAGAGATCCTGAAGCACTCACTCATCATGCGAAAGTACCAATGTGTTTCTTCATTGGTTGCTGGAAGAAACATCTTACAAAAACTCTCCAGATTATTGACTTTTTAAAGTTTTTCTAGGAAACGTTCTAGATGAATGCTTATTAGTCTTTGTCAGTATGTACTTTTTGCAAAGTGTCTCTGTGGCGCAATCGGTTAGTGTGTTCAGCTATTAATCAAAAGGTTGGTGGTTCAATCCCACCCAGGGACGTAATTGACCTTGTGATCAGATTTTGGTGATATTTAAGTAGACAAGTCAAAATTTCGAAAACCCCTGTTATGGTGTAGGGTACCTGGCCTTCTCTGATGTAATCAGAGTTAGATTTGATTCAGTGATTTTATAAAAACAGCTAGGAAGCACAATTTAGCAGTGGGTTGCAGAGAAAAAGAAATATGCTGGCAAAAAAATCCAATTGACTGATTAAACAGCTCTTCATTTTCTGGCTTTATTTTTATGCTAACAAATTTGTTCTCTGAAAAGTGTCCACAAAGCCAAGTATCTGATTAACATCTTTGTAGGGATGGTTTTTCACCTATTACTAAATTAAACTTGCTTCATTGGAAAGGCAGCAAGATGCATCCTCATTTCAATATCTACTGAAATAATACAGGTTGACACCAGGAAACATTAACGCCACTGCATCCTTGCTGCTTTCTCATGTGGAAGTCTGTTTAATGTGAAAACAAGGTGATATCTAATTAGCACACAGGTAAGGAATTAAGAAAATCTTTATTTAAGGGTGAAGATGTTTCTCACAAAATCGTTGCCCCAATGCATCATTGAAATTCAAGCTGGAAAGATGATTTTAATATATCACTTGTACATTTTGTATTGCTCTTCTGGTGACAATGTAGTTTGCTTTTGTCAATTACCATTTTAATAATTGGGTAAAGAAAATTAATTGGATTTTTGAAAGAAAACAATACTGTCAATATACTATTAAAACAAATTAAAATGGTAAAAGTTATTGTACTTTAAGTAAAAATAAAAGAGCAAAAATATCAATCCCAGTTTTGGATTACTTTAATTAACAAAAAAAAAATGCATATAGCAGAGGATAGTTTCAATCTGCCTACCTCTGGGTTATGGACCCAGCATGCTTCCATTACAGTACTCTGCTGCACATGTAAGTGCAAGAGATCCTGAAGCACTCACTCATCATGGGAAAGTACCAATGTGTTTCTTCATTGGTTGATGGAAGAAACATCATACAAAAACTCTCCACATTATTGACTTTTTAAAATGTTTCTAGGAATCGTTCTAGATGAATGCTTATTAGCCTTTGTCAGTATGTACTTTTGCAAAGTGTCGCAGTGGCGCAATCAGTTAGTGTGTAAGGCTATTAACCAAAAGGTTGGTGGTTCAATCCCACCCAGGGACTTAATTGACCTTGTTATCAGATTTTGGTGATCTTTAAGTAGACAAGTCAAAATTTCAAACCCCCTGTTATGGTGTAGGGTACCTGGCCTTCTCTGATGTAATCAGAGTTAGATTTGATTCAGTGATTTTATAAAAACAGCTAGGAAGCACAATTTAGCAGTGGGTTGCAGAGAAAAAGAAAAATGCTGGCAGAAAAATCCAATTGAGTGATTAAACAGCTCTTCATTTTCTGGCTTTATTTTTATGCTAACTAATTTGTTCTCTGAAAAGTGTCCACAAAGCCAAGTATCTGATTAACATATTTGTAGGGATGGTTTTTCACCTATTACTAAATTAAACTTGCTTCATTGGAAAGGCAGCAAGATGCATCCTCATTTCAATATCTACTGAAATAATACAGGTTGACACCAGGAAACATTAACGCCACTGCATCCTTGCTGCTTTCTCATGTGGAAGTCTGTTTAATGTGAAAACAAGGTGATATCTAATTAGCACACAGGTAAGGAATTAAGAAAATCTTTATTTAAGGGTGAAGATGTTTCTCACAAAATCGTTGCCCCAATGCATCATTGAAATTCAAGCTGGAAAGATGATTTTAATATATCACTTGTACATTTTGTATTGCTCTTCTGGTGACAATGTAGTTTGTTTTTGTCAATTACCATTTTAATAATCGGGTAAAGAAAATTAATTGGATTTTTGAAAGAAAACAATACTGTCAATATACTATTAAAACAAATTAAAATGGTAAAAGTTATTGTACTTTAAGTAAAAATAAAAGAGCAAAAATATCAATCCCAGTTTTGGATTACTTTAATTAACAAAAAAAAAATGCATATAGCAGAGGATAGTTTCAATCTGCCTACCTCTGGGTTATGGACCCAGCATGCTTCCATTACAGTACTCTGCTGCACATGTAAGTGCAAGAGATCCTGAAGCACTCACTCATCATGGGAAAGTACCAATGTGTTTCTTCATTGGTTGATGGAAGAAACATCATACAAAAACTCTCCACATTATTGACTTTTTAAAATGTTTCTAGGAATCGTTCTAGATGAATGCTTATTAGCCTTTGTCAGTATGTACTTTTGCAAAGTGTCGCGGTGGCGCAATCAGTTAGTGTGTAAGGCTATTAACCAAAAGGTTGGTGGTTCAATCCCACCCAGGGACTTAATTGACCTTGTTATCAGATTTTGGTGATCTTTAAGTAGACAAGTCAAAATTTCGAAAACCCCTGTTATGGTGTAGGGTACCTGGCCTTCTCTGATGTAATCAGAGTTAGATTTGATTCAGTGATTTTATAAAAACAGCTAGGAAGCACAATTTAGCAGTGGGTTGCAGAGAAAAAGAAATATGCTGGCAAAAAAAATCCAATTGACTGATTAAACAGCTCTTCATTTTCTGGCTTTATTTTTATGCTAACAAATTTGTTCTCTGAAAAGTGTCCACAAAGCCAAGTATCTGATTAACATCTTTGTAGGGATGGTTTTTCACCTATTACTAAATTAAACTTGCTTCATTGGAAAGGCAGCAAGATGCATCCTCATTTCAATATCTACTGAAATAATACAGGTTGACACCAGGAAACATTAACGCCACTGCATCCTTGCTGCTTTCTCATGTGGAAGTCTGTTTAATGTGAAAACAAGGTGATATCTAATTAGCACACAGGTAAGGAATTAAGAAAATCTTTATTTAAGGGTGAAGATGTTTCTCACAAAATCGTTGCCCCAATGCATCATTGAAATTCAAGCTGGAAAGATGATTTTAATATATCACTTGTACATTTTGTATTGCTCTTCTGGTGACAATGTAGTTTGCTTTTGTCAATTACCATTTTAATAATCGGGTAAAGAAAATTAATTGGATTTTTGAAAGAAAACAATACTGTCAATATACTATTAAAACAAATTAAAATGGTAAAAGTTATTGTACTTTAAGTAAAAATAAAAGAGCAAAAATATCAATCCCAGTTTTGGATTACTTTAATTAACAAAAAAAAAATGCATATAGCAGAGGATAGTTTCAATCTGCCTACCTCTGGGTTATGGACCCAGCATGCTTCCATTACAGTACTCTGCTGCACATGTAAGTGCAAGAGATCCTGAAGCACTCACTCATCATGGGAAAGTACCAATGTGTTTCTTCATTGGTTGATGGAAGAAACATCATACAAAAACTCTCCACATTATTGACTTTTTAAAATGTTTCTAGGAATCGTTCTAGATGAATGCTTATTAGCCTTTGTCAGTATGTACTTTTGCAAAGTGTAGCGGTGGCGCAATCAGTTAGTGTGTAAGGCTATTAACCAAAAGGTTGGTGGTTCAATCCCACCCAGGGACTTAATTGACCTTGTTATCAGATTTTGGTGATCTTTAAGTAGACAAGTCAAAATTTCAAACCCCCTGTTATGGTGTAGGGTACCTGGCCTTCTCTGATGTAATCAGAGTTAGATTTGATTCAGTGATTTTATAAAAACAGCTAGGAAGCACAATTTAGCAGTGGGTTGCAGAGAAAAAGAAATATGCTGGCAGAAAAATCCAATTGAGTGATTAAACAGCTCTTCATTTTCTGGCTTTATTTTTATGCTAACTAATTTGTTCTCTGAAAAGTGTCCACAAAGCCAAGTATCTGATTAACATATTTGTAGTGATGGTTTTTCACCTATTACTAAATTAAACTTGCTTCATTGGAAAGGCAGCAAGATGCATCCTCATTTCAATATCTACTTAAATAATACAGGTTGACACCAGGAAACATTAACGCCACTGCATCCTTGCTGCTTTCTCATGTGGAAGTCTGTTTAATGTGAAAACAAGGTGATATCTAATTAGCACACAGGTAAGGAATTAAGAAAATCTTTATTTAAGGGTGAAGATGTTTCTCACAAAATCGTTGCCCCAATGCATCATTGAAATTCAAGCTGGAAAGATGATTTTAATATATCACTTGTACATTTTGTATTGCTCTTCTGGTGACAATGTAGTTTGTTTTTGTCAATTACCATTTTAATAATCGGGTAAAGAAAATTAATTGGATTTTTGAAAGAAAACAATACTGTCAATATACTATTAAAACAAATTAAAATGGTAAAAGTTATTGTACTTTAAGTAAAAATAAAAGAGCAAAAATATCAATCCCAGTTTTGGATTACTTTAATTAACAAAAAAAATGCATATAGCAGAGGATAGTTTCAATCTGCCTACCTCTGGGTTATGGACCCAGCATGCTTCCATTACAGTACTCTGCTGCACATGTAAGTGCAAGAGATCCTGAAGCACTCACTCATCATGGGAAAGTACCAATGTGTTTCTTCATTGGTTGATGGAAGAAACATCTTACAAAAACTCTCCACATTATTGACTTTTTAAAATGTTTCTAGGAATCGTTCTAGATGAATGCTTATTAGCCTTTGTCAGTATATAGTTTTGCAAAGTGTCGCTGTGGCGCAATCAGTTAGTGTGTAAGGCTATTAACCAAAAGGTTGGTGGTTCAATCCCACCCAGGGACTTAATTGACCTTGTTATCAGATTTTGGTGATCTTTAAGTAGACAAGTCAAAATTTCAAACCCCCTGTTATGGTGTAGGGTACCTGGCCTTCTCTGATGTAATCAGAGTTAGATTTGATTCAGTGATTTTATAAAAACAGCTAGGAAGCACAATTTAGCAGTGGGTTGCAGAGAAAAAGAAATATGCTGGCAGAAAAATCCAATTGAGTGATTAAACAGCTCTTCATTTTCTGGCTTTATTTTTATGCTAACTAATTTGTTCTCTGAAAAGTGTCCACAAAGCCAAGTATCTGATTAACATATTTGTAGTGATGGTTTTTCACCTATTACTAAATTAAACTTGCTTCATTGGAAAGGCAGCAAGATGCATCCTCATTTCAATATCTACTGAAATAATACAGGTTGACACCAGGAAACATTAACGCCACTGCATCCTTGCTGCTTTCTCATGTGGAAGTCTGTTTAATGTGAAAACAAGGTGATATCTAATTAGCACACAGGTAAGGAATTAAGAAAATCTTTATTTAAGGGTGAAGATGTTTCTCACAAAATCGTTGCCCCAATGCATCATTGAAATTCAAGCTGGAAAGATGATTTTAATATATCACTTGTACATTTTGTATTGCTCTTCTGGTGACAATGTAGTTTGTTTTTGTCAATTACCATTTTAATAATCGGGTAAAGAAAATTAATTGGATTTTTGAAAGAAAACAATACTGTCAATATACTATTAAAACAAATTAAAATGGTAAAAGTTATTGTACTTTAAGTAAAAATAAAAGCTAAAATATCAATCCCAGTTTTGGAATACTTTAATGAACAAAAAAAAAATGCATATAGCAAAGGATAGTTTTAATCTGCCTACCTCTGGGTTATGGGCCCAGCATGCTTCCAGTGCAGTACTCTGCTGCACATGTAAGTGCAAGAGATCCTGAAGCACTCACTCATCATGCGAAAGTACCAATGTGTTTCTTCATTGGTTGCTGGAAGAAACATCTTACAAAAACTCTCCAGATTATTGACTTTTAAAGTTTTTCTAGGAAACGTTCTAGATGAATGCTTATTAGTCTTTGTCAGTATGTACTTTTTGCAAAGTGTCTCTGTGGCGCAATCGGTTAGTGTGTTCAGCTATTAATCAAAAGGTTGGTGGTTCAATCCCACCCAGGGACGTAATTGACCTTGTGATCAGATTTTGGTGATATTTAAGTAGACAAGTCAAAATTTCGAAAACTCCTGTTATGGTGTAGG
The DNA here is from genome assembly GCF_028390025.1 of Pseudophryne corroboree. Classification (NCBI taxonomy): domain Eukaryota; kingdom Metazoa; phylum Chordata; class Amphibia; order Anura; family Myobatrachidae; genus Pseudophryne; species Pseudophryne corroboree. The sequence goes on from NW_026969651.1 coordinate 607,185, forward strand.
GTACCTGGCCTTCTCTGATGTAATCAGAGTTAGATTTGATTCAGTGATTTTATAAAAACAGCTAGGAAGCACAATTTAGCAGTGGGTTACAGAGAAAAAGAAATATGCTGGCAAAAAAATCCAATTGACTGATTAAACAGCTCTTCATTTTCTGGCTTTATTTTTATGCTAACAAATTTGTTCTCTGAAAAGTGTCCACAAAGCCAAGTATCTGATTAACATCTTTGTAGGGATGGTTTTTCACCTATTACTAAATTAAACTTGCTTCATTGGAAAGGCAGCAAGATGCATCCTCATTTCAATATCTACTGAAATAATACAGGTTGACACCAGGAAACATTAACGCCACTGCATCCTTGCTGCTTTCTCATGTGGAAGTCTGTTTAATGTGAAAACAAGGTGATATCTAATTAGCACACAGGTAAGGAATTAAGAAAATCTTTATTTAAGGGTGAAGATGTTTCTCACAAAATCGTTGCCCCAATGCATCATTGAAATTCAAGCTGGAAAGATGATTTTAATATATCACTTGTACATTTTGTATTGCTCTTCTGGTGACAATGTAGTTTGTTTTTGTCAATTACCATTTTAATAATCGGGTAAAGAAAATTAATTGGATTTTTGAAAGAAAACAATACTGTCAATATACTATTAAAACAAATTAAAATGGTAAAAGTTATTGTACTTTAAGTAAAAATAAAAGCTAAAATATCAATCCCAGTTTTGGATTACTTTAATGAACAAAAAAAAAATGCATATAGCAAAGGATAGTTTCAATCTGCCTACCTCTGGGTTATGGGCCCAGCATGCTTCCAGTGCAGTACTCTGCTGCACATGTAAGTGCAAGAGATCCTGAAGCACTCACTCATCATGCGAAAGTACCAATGTGTTTCTTCATTGGTTGCTGGAAGAAACATCTTACAAAAACTCTCCAGATTATTGACTTTTTAAAGTTTTTCTAGGAAACGTTCTAGATGAATGCTTATTAGTCTTTGTCAGTATGTACTTTTTGCAAAGTGTCTCTGTGGCGCAATCGGTTAGTGTGTTCAGCTATTAATCAAAAGGTTGGTGGTTCAATCCCACCCAGGGATGTAATTGACCTTGTGATCAGATTTTGGTGATATTTAAGTAGACAAGTCAAAATTTCGAAAACCCCTGTTATGGTGTAGGGTACCTGGCCTTCTCTGATGTAATCAGAGTTAGATTTGATTCAGTGATTTTATAAAAACAGCTAGGAAGCACAATTTAGCAGTGGGTTGCAGAGAAAAAGAAATATGCTGGCAAAAAAATCCAATTGACTGATTAAACAGCTCTTCATTTTCTGGCTTTATTTTTATGCTAACAAATTTGTTCTCTGAAAAGTGTCCACAAAGCCAAGTATCTGATTAACATCTTTGTAGGGATGGTTTTTCACCTGTTACTAAATTAAACTTGCTTCATTGGAAAGGCAGCAAGATGCATCCTCATTTCAATATCTACTGAAATAATACAGGTTGACACCAGGAAACATTAACGCCACTGCATCCTTGCTGCTTTCTCATGTGGAAGTCTGTTTAATGTGAAAACAAGGTGATATCTAATTAGCACACAGGTAAGGAATTAAGAAAATCTTTATTTAAGGGTGAAGATGTTTCTCACAAAATCGTTGCCCCAATGCATCATTGAAATTCAAGCTGGAAAGATGATTTTAATATATCACTTGTACATTTTGTATTGCTCTTCTGGTGACAATGTAGTTTGCTTTTGTCAATAACCATTTTAATAATCGGGTAAAGAAAATTAATTGGATTTTTGAAAGAAAACAATACTGTCAATACACTATTAAAACAAATTAAAATGGTAAAAGTTATTGTACTTTAAGTAAAAATAAAAGAGCAAAAATATCAATCCCAGTTTTGGATGACTTTAATTAACAAAAAAAAAATGCATATAGCAGAGGATAGTTTCAATCTGCCTACCCCTGGGTTATGGACCCAGCATGCTTCCATTACAGTACTCTGCTGCACATGTAAGTGCAAGAGATCCTGAAGCACTCACTCATCATGGGAAAGTACCAATGTGTTTCTTCATTGGTTGATGGAAGAAACATCATACAAAAACTCTCCACATTATTGACTTTTTAAAATGTTTCTAGGAATCGTTCTAGATGAATGCTTATTAGCCTTTGTCAGTATGTACTTTTGCAAAGTGTCGCGGTGGCGCAATCAGTTAGTGTGTAAGGCTATTAACCAAAAGGTTGGTGGTTCAATCCCACCCAGGGACTTAATTGACCTTGTTATCAGATTTTGGTGATCTTTAAGTAGACAAGTCAAAATTTCAAACCCCCTGTTATGGTGTAGGGTACCTGGCCTTCTCTGATGTAATCAGATTTGATTCAGTGATTTTATAAAAACAGCTAGGAAGCACAATTTAGCAGTGGGTTGCAGAGAAAAAGAAAAATGCTGGCAGAAAAATCCAATTGAGTGATTAAACAGCTCTTCATTTTCTGGCTTTATTTTTATGCTAACTAATTTGTTCTCTGAAAAGTGTCCACAAAGCCAAGTATCTGATTAACATATTTGTAGGGATGGTTTTTCACCTATTACTAAATTAAACTTGCTTCATTGGAAAGGCAGCAAGATGCATCCTCATTTCAATATCTACTGAAATAATACAGGTTGACACCAGGAAACATTAACGCCACTGCATCCTTGCTGCTTTCTCATGTGGAAGTCTGTTTAATGTGAAAACAAGGTGATATCTAATTAGCACACAGGTAAGGAATTAAGAAAATCTTTATTTAAGGGTGAAGATGTTTCTCACAAAATCGTTGCCCCAATGCATCATTGAAATTCAAGCTGGAAAGATGATTTTAATATATCACTTGTACATTTTGTATTGCTCTTCTGGTGACAATGTAGTTTGTTTTTGTCAATTACCATTTTAATAATCGGGTAAAGAAAATTAATTGGATTTTTGAAAGAAAACAATACTGTCAATATACTATTAAAAAAAATTAAAATGGTAAAAGTTATTGTACTTTAAGTAAAAATAAAAGCTAAAATATCAATCCCAGTTTTGGATTACTTTAATGAACAAAAAAAAAATGCATATAGCAAAGGATAGTTTCAATCTGCCTACCTCTGGGTTATGGGCCCAGCATGCTTCCAGTGCAGTACTCTGCTGCACATGTAAGTGCAAGAGATCCTGAAGCACTCACTCATCATGCGAAAGTACCAATGTGTTTCTTCATTGGTTGCTGGAAGAAACATCTTACAAACACTCTCCAGATTATTGACTTTTTAAAGTTTTTCTAGGAAACGTTCTAGATGAATGCTTATTAGTCTTTGTCAGTATATACTTTTCGCAAAGTGTCTCTGTGGCGCAATCGGTTAGTGTGTTCAGCTATTAATCAAAAGGTTGGTGGTTCAATCCCACCCAGGGACGTAATTGACCTTGTGATCAGATTTTGGTGATATTTAAGTAGACAAGTCAAAATTGCAAACCCCCTCTTATGGTGTAGGGTACCTGGCCTTCTCTGATGTAATCAGAGTTAGATTTGATTCAGTGATTTTATAAAAACAGCTAGGAAGCACAATTTAGCAGTGGGTTGCAGAGAAAAAGAAATATGCTGGCAGAAAAATCCAATTGAATGATTAAACAGCTCTTCATTTTCTGGCTTTATTTTTATGCTAACTAATTTGTTCTCTGAAAAGTGTCCACAAAGCCAAGTATCTGATTAACATATTTGTAGTGATGGTTTTTCACCTATTACTAAATTAAACTTGCTTCATTGGAAAGGCAGCAAGATGCATCCTCATTTCAATATCTACTGAAATAATACAGGTTGACACCAGGAAACATTAACGCCACTGCATCCTTGCTGCTTTCTCATGTGGAAGTCTGTTTAATGTGAAAACAAGGTGATATCTAATTAGCACACAGGTAAGGAATTAAGAAAATCTTTATTTAAGGGTGAAGATGTTTCTCACAAAATCGTTGCCCCAATGCATCATTGAAATTCAAGCTGAAAAGATGATTTTAATATATCACTTGTACATTTTGTATTGCTCTTCTGGTGACAATGTAGTTTGTTTTTGTCAATTACCATTTTAATAATCGGGTAAAGAAAATTAATTGGATTTTTGAAAGAAAACAATACTGTCAATATACTATTAAAAAAAATTAAAATGGTAAAAGTTATTGTACTTTAAGTAAAAATAAAAGCTAAAATATCAATCCCAGTTTTGGATTACTTTAATGAACAAAAAAAAATGCATATAGCAAAGGATAGTTTCAATCTGCCTACCTCTGGGTTATGGGCCCAGCATGCTTCCAGTGCAGTACTCTGCTGCACATGTAAGTGCAAGAGATCCTGAAGCACTCACTCATCATGCGAAAGTACCAATGTGTTTCTTCATTGGTTGCTGGAAGAAACATCTTACAAAAACTCTCCAGATTATTGACTTTTTAAAGTTTTTCTAGGAAACGTTCTAGATGAATGCTTATTAGTCTTTGTCAGTATGTACTTTTCGCAAAGTGTCTCTGTGGCGCAATCGGTTAGTGTGTTCAGCTATTAATCAAAAGGTTGGTGGTTCAATCCCACCCAGGGACGTAATTGACCTTGTGATCAGATTTTGGTGATATTTAAGTAGACAAGTCAAAATTTCGAAAACCCCTGTTATGGTGTAGGGTACCTGGCCTTCTCTGATGTAATCAGAGTTAGATTTGATTCAGTGATTTTATAAAAACAGCTAGGAAGCACAATTTAGCAGTGGGTTGCAGAGAAAAAGAAATATGCTGGCAAAAAAATCCAATTGACTGATTAAACAGCTCTTCATTTTCTGGCTTTATTTTTATGCTAACAAATTTGTTCTCTGAAAAGTGTCCACAAAGCCAAGTATCTGATTAACATCTTTGTAGGGATGGTTTTTCACCTATTACTAAATTAAACTTGCTTCATTGGAAAGGCAGCAAGATGCATCCTCATTTCAATATCTACTGAAATAATACAGGTTGACACCAGGAAACATTAACGCCACTGCATCCTTGCTGCTTTCTCATGTGGAAGTCTGTTTAATGTGAAAACAAGGTGATATCTAATTAGCACACAGGTAAGGAATTAAGAAAATCTTTATTTAAGGGTGAAGATGTTTCTCACAAAATCGTTGCCCCAATGCATCATTGAAATTCAAGCTGGAAAGATGATTTTAATATATCACTTGTACATTTTGTATTGCTCTTCTGGTGACAATGTAGTTTGCTTTTGTCAATTACCATTTTAATAATCGGGTAAAGAAAATTAATTGGATTTTTGAAAGAAAACAATACTGTCAATATACTATTAAAACAAATTAAAATGGTAAAAGTTATTGTACTTTAAGTAAAAATAAAAGAGCAAAAATATCAATCCCAGTTTTGGATTACTTTAATTAACAAAAAAAAATGCATATAGCAGAGGATAGTTTCAATCTGCCTACCTCTGGGTTATGGACCCAGCATGCTTCCATTACAGTACTCTGCTGCACATGTAAGTGCAAGAGATCCTGAAGCACTCACTCATCATGGGAAAGTACCAATGTGTTTCTTCATTGGTTGATGGAAGAAACATCATACAAAAACTCTCCACATTATTGACTTTTTAAAATGTTTCTAGGAATCGTTCTAGATGAATGCTTATTAGCCTTTGTCAGTATGTACTTTTGCAAAGTGTCGCGGTGGCGCAATCAGTTAGTGTGTAAGGCTTTTAACCAAAAGGTTGGTGGTTCAATCCCACCCAGGGACTTAATTGACCTTGTTATCAGATTTTGGTGATCTTTAAGTAGACAAGTCAAAATTTCAAACCCCCTGTTATGGTGTAGGGTACCTGGCCTTCTCTGATGTAATCAGAGTTAGATTTGATTCAGTGATTTTATAAAAACAGCTAGGAAGCACAATTTAGCAGTGGGTTGCAGAGAAAAAGAAAAATGCTGGCAGAAAAATCCAATTGAGTGATTAAACAGCTCTTCATTTTCTGGCTTTATTTTTATGCTAATTTGTTCTCTGAAAAGTGTCCACAAAGCCAAGTATCTGATTAACATATTTGTAGGGATGGTTTTTCACCTATTACTAAATTAAACTTGCTTCATTGGAAAGGCAGCAAGATGCATCCTCATTTCAATATCTACTGAAATAATACAGGTTGACACCAGGAAACATTAACGCCACTGCATCCTTGCTGCTTTCTCATGTGGAAGTCTGTTTAATGTGAAAACAAGGTGATATCTAATTAGCACACAGGTAAGGAATTAAGAAAATCTTTATTTAAGGGTGAAGATGTTTCTCACAAAATCGTTGCCCCAATGCATCATTGAAATTCAAGCTGGAAAGATGATTTTAATATATCACTTGTACATTTTGTATTGCTCTTCTGGTGACAATGTAGTTTGTTTTTGTCAATTACCATTTTAATAATCGGGTAAAGAAAATTAATTGGATTTTTGAAAGAAAACAATACTGTCAATATACTATTAAAAAAAATTAAAATGGTAAAAGTTATTGTACTTTAAGTAAAAATAAAAGCTAAAATATCAATCCCAGTTTTGGATTACTTTAATGAACAAAAAAAAAATGCATATAGCAAAGGATAGTTTCAATCTGCCTACCTCTGGGTTATGGGCCCAGCATGCTTCCAGTGCAGTACTCTGCTGCACATGTAAGTGCAAGAGATCCTGAAGCACTCACTCATCATGCGAAAGTACCAATGTGTTTCTTCATTGGTTGCTGGAAGAAACATCTTACAAAAACTCTCCAGATTATTGACTTTTTAAAGTTTTTCTAGGAAACGTTCTAGATGAATGCTTATTAGTCTTTGTCAGTATGTACTTTTTGCAAAGTGTCTCTGTGGCGCAATCGGTTAGTGTGTTCAGCTATTAATCAAAAGGTTGGTGGTTCAATCCCACCCAGGGATGTAATTGACCTTGTGATCAGATTTTGGTGATATTTAAGTAGACAAGTCAAAATTTCGAAAACCCCTGTTATGGTGTAGGGTACCTGGCCTTCTCTGATGTAATCAGAGTTAGATTTGATTCAGTGATTTTATAAAAACAGCTAGGAAGCACAATTTAGCAGTGGGTTGCAGAGAAAAAGAAATATGCTGGCAAAAAAATCCAATTGACTGATTAAACAGCTCTTCATTTTCTGGCTTTATTTTTATGCTAACAAATTTGTTCTCTGAAAAGTGTCCACAAAGCCAAGTATCTGATTAACATCTTTGTAGGGATGGTTTTTCACCTATTACTAAATTAAACTTGCTTCATTGGAAAGGCAGCAAGATGCATCCTCATTTCAATATCTACTGAAATAATACAGGTTGACACCAGGAAACATTAACGCCACTGCATCCTTGCTGCTTTCTCATGTGGAAGTCTGTTTAATGTGAAAACAAGGTGATATCTAATTAGCACACAGGTAAGGAATTAAGAAAATCTTTATTTAAGGGTGAAGATGTTTCTCACAAAATCGTTGCCCCAATGCATCATTGAAATTCAAGCTGGAAAGATGATTTTAATATATCACTTGTACATTTTGTATTGCTCTTCTGGTGACAATGTAGTTTGCTTTTGTCAATTACCATTTTAATAAACGGGTAAAGAAAATTAATTGGATTTTTGAAAGAAAACAATACTGTCAATATACTATTAAAACAAATTAAAATGGTAAAAGTTATTGTACTTTAAGTAAAAATAAAAGAGCAAAAATATCAATCCCAGTTTTGGATTACTTTAATTAACAAAAAAAAAATGCATATAGCAGAGGATAGTTTCAATCTGCCTACCTCTGGGTTATGGACCCAGCATGCTTCCATTACAGTACTCTGCTGCACATGTAAGTGCAAGAGATCCTGAAGCACTCACTCATCATGGGAAAGTACCAATGTGTTTCTTCATTGGTTGATGGAAGAAACATCATACAAAAACTCTCCACATTATTGACTTTTTAAAATGTTTCTAGGAATCGTTCTAGATGAATGCTTATTAGCCTTTGTCAGTATGTACTTTTGCAAAGTGTCGCGGTGGCGCAATCAGTTAGTGTGTAAGGCTATTAACCAAAAGGTTGGTGGTTCAATCCCACCCAGGGACTTAATTGACCTTGTTATCAGATTTTGGTGATCTTTAAGTAGACAAGTCAAAATTTCAAACCCCCTGTTATGGTGTAGGGTACCTGGCCTTCTCTGATGTAATCAGAGTTAGATTTGATTCAGTGATTTTATAAAAACAGCTAGGAAGCACAATTTAGCAGTGGGTTGCAGAGAAAAAGAAAAATGCTGGCAGAAAAATCCAATTGAGTGATTAAACAGCTCTTCATTTTCTGGCTTTATTTTTATGCTAACTAATTTGTTCTCTGAAAAGTGTCCACAAAGCCAAGTATCTGATTAACATATTTGTAGGGATGGTTTTTCACCTATTACTAAATTAAACTTGCTTCATTGGAAAGGCAGCAAGATGCATCCTCATTTCAATATCTACTGAAATAATACAGGTTGACACCAGGAAACATTAACGCCACTGCATCCTTGCTGCTTTCTCATGTGGAAGTCTGTTTAATGTGAAAACAAGGTGATATCTAATTAGCACACAGGTAAGGAATTAAGAAAATCTTTATTTAAGGGTGAAGATGTTTCTCACAAAATCGTTGCCCCAATGCATCATTGAAATTCAAGCTGGAAAGATGATTTTAATATATCACTTGTACATTTTGTATTGCCCTTCTGGTGACAATGTAGTTTGTTTTTGTCAATTACCATTTTAATAATAGGGTAAAGAAAATTAAGTGGATTTTTGAAAGAAAACAATACTGTCAATATACTATTAAAACAAATTAAAATGGTAAAAGTTATTGTACTTTAAGTAAAAATAAAAGCTAAAATATCAATCCCAGTTTTGGATTACTTTAATGAACAACAAAAAAATGCATATAGCAAAGGATAGTTTCAATCTGCCTACCTCTGGGTTATGGACCCAGCATGCTTCCATTGCAGTACTCTGCTGCACATGTAAGTGCAAGAGATCCTGAAGCACTCACTCATCATGCGAAAGTACCAATGTGTTTCTTCATTGGTTGCTGGAAGAAACATCTTACAAACACTCTCCAGATTATTGACTTTTTAAAGTTTTTCTAGGAAACGTTCTAGATGAATGCTTATTAGTCTTTGTCAGTATATACTTTTTGCAAAGTGTCTCTGTGGCGCAATCGGTTAGTGTGTTCAGCTAACCCTTGTGCACTATCCTGACTTCTCCTCCTGTCTGCTTACTTTGTGCCTTCCAATGCACAATGCAAACTACAGGTAGTGCTGCAGGGCCCACACCCTTTTACTTGCCTTACGGAGCAGCTCTGGAGCTGTTTCAGTGCCAAGCTGCTGTAAGAAATAAGCTTGAATGCTTCAGAGGCTGGGGCATTGTCAACATGAGCCCCACACCAAAGGAGGGTGGAGGTGTTTAATGCGAACTAGGGGTCATCCAAGCGCCGCAAAAGGCCGCCATACCCTGCACGCCCCTTTTCTCTTTTCATATGCAGATGAGGATTGAAGCCAACTTTGACCCACTGCTTGGATGACATCACCATATGCAAATCCATCTGCTGCAGGCCTTCCCCCCGGAATGCTTGCACTAGTTGTTGCATTTGGTTTGTTGTTTGGGGGTGCTTCAGTATTAGGCAGCCTTCTGCCCTCCCATGTTCATCTGAAAATATGTGTTCTCCCTGCAGTTGTTGTCCCCAGATGAGAGTTCCCTTGTGCTGCCTCAGTTGAATCTCCTTTACTTGACAGAGATGTGCCTGAGCAGCGGCCCTCCCCAGCCCTATCCCAAATCATACTTATTTTGCATAGGAGATACCATGGTCATGAAGATTGTTCTCCCAGGGTGAGGTTCATTCATTGCATTTTGGGTATGCTGACCCCTGTGATTTCCCCAAATGTGGGTAACTCGACTGCATTATTTGTGGTAGTGGGGGACTGTGTTTGTGTTTTCCTCTGGTCAGCTCTGGTAAAAGTCAGATTTCTTTGTTTCAGATCTTCCTCTAGCCTTGTTCTTCTTTCGAGAGTTCCCTTGTGCTTCCTCAGTTGGATCTCCTTCAGTTGACAGGGCGGTGCCCGAGCAGCGACCCTCCCCAGCTCAAGCCCAACTCCTACTTACCTGCCAGGTGAGATACTATGATCATGAAGGTGCTTCTTCCAGGGCAAGGCTTACCCATTGCACTCTGGGTGTGCTGCCCCTGCGATTTCCCCAAATGTGGGAAACTTGACTGCATAATTTGTGTTTCCCCTGGTCGGCTCTCGTATAATTCAGATCTCTTTGTCTCAGGTCTCTCTCCAGCCTAGTTTGCTGTCTGTTTCCACTTCTTTTTTCTTGAGCCCCTCCCTTTTATACCCTTGTGCACTATCCTGACTTCTCCTCCTGTCTGCTTACTTTGTGCCTTCCAATGCACAATGCAAACTACACACCCTTTTACTTGCCTTACAGAGCAGCTCTGGAGCTGTTACAGTGCCAAGCTGCTGTAAGAAATCAGCTTGAATGCTTCAGGGGCTGGGGCATTGTCAACATGAGCCCCACACCGAAGGAGGGTGGGGGTGTTTAATGCGAACTAAGGGTCATCCAAGCGCCGCAAAAGGCCGCCATGCCCTGCATGCCCCTTTTCTCTTTTCATATGCAGATGAGGGTTCCAGCCAACTTTGGCCCACTGCTTGGATGACATCACCGTATGCAAATCCGTCTTCTGCAGAACTTCCCCCAGGAATGCTTGTACTAGTTGTTGCATTTGGTTTGTTGTTTGGGGGTGCTTCAGTATTAGGCAGCCTTCTGCCCTCCCATGTTCATCTGAAAATATGTGTTCTCCCTGCAGTTGTTGTCCCCAGATGAGAGTTCCCTTGTGCTGCCTCAGTTGAATCTCCTATACTTGACAGAGATGTGCCTGAGCAGCGGCCCTCCCCAGCCCTATCCCAAATCATACTTATTTTGCATAGGCGATACCATGGTCATGAAGATTGTTCTCCCAGGGTGAGGTTCATTCATTGCATTCTGGGTATGCTGACCCCTGTGATTTCCAAAATGTGGGAAACTCGACTGCATTATTTGTGGTAGTGGGGGACTGTGTTTGTGCTTTCCTCTGGTCAGCTCTGGTAAAAGTCAGATTTCTTTGTCTCAGATCTTCCTCTAGCCTTGTTCTTCTTTCGAGAGTTCCCTTGTGCTGCCTCAGTTGGATCTCCTTCACTTCACAGGGGGTGCCCGAGCAGCAATCCTCCACAGCTCTGGCCCAACTCCTACTTACCTGCCAGGTGAGATACTATGATCTTCACTGTTAGGGCAATCAGGATGTGGTATTCCCTGCCAGGGAAGGTGGTAATGGCGGACTCTGTAATTGGATTTAAAAAAGGAATGGATACATTTCTGAATGAAAAAGCTATCCAAGTTTATAATACTTAAAATATCAACATGGTTAATCCGGGGGTAACATGAGTTGTAGTAGCTAACTAGTCATAATACATTATTAAGCAAGTATGTAGAATCATCACAACTTAAAACAGGTTGAACACGATGGGCAATTTGCCTCTATTCAACCTCAAAAACTATGTTACTATATGTTACTATATTACTATGTTACTGTAGTATACAGAACACCACAATGCAATGAGCAGTGATAGTGAGCACTGATGAGGATACTAGAACTGACACTGAGCAGCAAGATGCAGCACTGGACTATTAGTAATGTACTGTAGTATGCTGAGCACAACAATGCAGCACAAGACAATGAGCAGTGATACTGAGCACTGATGAGGATACTACTGAGAACTGACACTGAGCAGGAGAGACACACTACTAGTATTACTGAGCAGCAATGAGTATCCACTGATACTGAGCACTGATATTGAGATTTCCACTGAGAGAACATAGCCACGTCCTCTCCGCTCTCTCTTCAATGCACGAGTAAAAATGGCGGCAACGCGCAGCTCTTTATATGGAATCCGAATCTCGCGAGAATCCGACAGCGGGATGATGACATTTTCCCTTGTTCATAGAATTTGGGAGTCATTTTGATCCCAAAGTATTATTAACCTCAATAACCATAATTTCCACTCATTTTCAGTCTATTCTTAACACCTTACACCTCACAATATTATTTTTAGTCCTAAAATTTGCACCGAGGTCGCTGGATGACTAAGCTCAGCGACCCAAGTGGCCGACACAAACACCTGGCCCATCTAGGAGTGGCACTGCAGTGTCACGCAGGATGGCCCTTCCAAAAACACTCCCCAAACAGCACATGACGCAAAGAAAAAAAGAGGCGCAATGAGGTAGCTGTGTGACTAAGCTCAGCGACCCAAGTGGCCGACACAAACACCTGGCCCATCTAGGAGTGGCACTGCAGTGTCACGCAGGATGGCCCTTCCAAAAAACACTCCCCAAACAGCACATGACGCAAAGAAAAAAAGAGGCGCAATGAGGTAGCTGTGTGACTAAGCTCAGCGACCCAAGTGGCCGACACAAACACCTGGCCCATCTAGGAGTGGCACTGCAGTGTCACGCAGGATGGCCCTTCCAAAAAACACTCCCCAAACAGCACATGACGCAAAGAAAAATGAAAGAAAAAAGAGGTGCAAGATGGAATTGTCCTTGGGCACTCCCACCCACCCTTATGTTGTATAAACAGGACATGCACACTTTAACCAACCCATCATTTCAGTGACAGGGTCTGCCACACGACTGTGACTGAAATGACGGGTTGGTTTGGACCCCCACCAAAAAAGAAGCAATTAATCTCTCCTTGCACAAACTGGCTCTACAGAGGCAAGATGTCCACCTCATCATCATCCTCCGATTCATCACCGTGTACATCCCCCTCCTCACAGATTATCAATTCGTCCCCACTGGAATCTACCATCTCAGCTCCCTGTGTACTTTGTGGAGGCAATTGCTGCTGGTCAATGTCTCCACGGAGCAATTGATTATAATTCATTTTAATGAACATCATCTTCTCCACATTTTCTGGAAGTAACCTCGTACGCCGATTGCTGACAAGGTGAGCGGCGGCACTAAACACTCTTTCGGAGTACTACTTGTGGGAGGGCAACTTAGGTAGAATAAAGCCAGTTTGTGCAAGGGCCTCCAAATTGCCTCTTTTTCCTGCCAGTATACGTACGGACTGTCTGACGTGCCTACTTGGATGCGGTCACTCATATAATCCTCCACCATTCTTTCAATGGTGAGAGAATCATATGCAGTGACAGTAGACGTCATGTCCGTAATCGTTGGCAGGTCCTTCAGTCCGGACCAGATGTCAGCATCAGCAGTCGCTCCAGACTGCCCTGCATCACCGCCAGCGGGTGGGCTCGGAATTCTGAGCCTTTTCCTCGCACCCCCAATTGCGGGAGAATGTGAAGGAGGAGCTGTTGACCGATCAAGTTCCACTTGACTTGATAATTTTCTCACCAGCAGGTCTTTGAACCCCTGCAGACTTGTGTCTGCCGGAAAGAGAGATACAACGTAGGTTTTAAATCTAGGATCGAGCACGGTGGCCAAAATGTAGTGCTCTGATTTCAACAGATTGACCACCCGTGAATCCTGGTTAAGCAAATGAAGGGCTCCATCCACAAGTCCCACATGCCTAGCGGAATCGCTCTGTCTTAGCTCCTCCTTCAATGTCTCCAGCTTCTTCTGCAAAAGCCTGATGACGGGAATGACCTGACTCAGGCTGGCAGTGTCTGAACTGACTTCACGTGTGGCAAGTTCAAAAGGTTGCAGAACCTTGCACAACGTTGAAATCATTCTCCACTGCGCTTGAGACAGGTGCATTCCACCTCCTATATCGTGGTCAGATGTATAGGCTTGAATGGCCTTTTGCTGCTCCTCCATCCTCTGAAGCATATAGAGGGTTGAATTCCACCTCGTTACCACTTCTTGCTTCAGATGATGGCAGGGCAGGTTCAGGCGTTTTTGGTGTTGCTCCAGTCTTCTGTACGTGGTGCCTGTACGCCGAAAGTGTCCCGCAATTCTTCTGGCCACCGACAGCATCTCTTGCACACCCCTGTCGTTTTTTAAATAATTCTGCACCACCAAATTCAAGGTATGTGCAAAACATGGGACGTGCTGGAATTTGCCCAGATATAATGCACGCACAATATTGCTGGCGTTGTCCGATGCCACAAATCCACAGGAGAGTCCAATTGGGGTAAGCCATTCTGCGATGATCTTCCTCAGTTGCCGTAAGAGGTTTTCAGCTGTGTGCGTATTCTGGAAAGCGGTGATACAAAGCGTAGCCTGCCTAGGAAAGAGTTGGCGTTTGCGAGATGCTGCTACTGGTGCCGCCGCTGCTGTTCTTGCGGCGGGAGTCAATACATCTACCCAGTGGGCTGTCACAGTCATATAGTCCTGAGTCTGCCCTGCCCCATTTGTCCACATGTCCGTGGTTAAGTGGACATTGGGTACAACTGCATTTTTTAGGACACTGGTGAGTCTTTTTCTGAGGTCTGTGTACATTTTCGGTATCGCCTGCCTAGAGAAATGGAACCTAGATGGTATTTGGTACCGGGGACACAGTACCTCAATCAAGTCTATAGTTGGCTCTGAAGTAATGATGGATACCGGAACCACGTTTCTCACCGCCCAGGATGCCAAGGCCTCAGTTATCCGCTTTGCAGCAGGATGACTGCTGTGATATTTCATCTTCCTTGCAAAGGACTGTTGGACAGTCAATTGCTTGGTGGAAGTAGTAAAAGTGGTCTTACGACTTCCCCTCTGGGATGACCATCGACTCCCAGCAGCAACAACAGCAGCGCCAGCAGCAGTAGGCGTTACACTCAAGGATGCATCGGAGGAATCCCAGGCAGGAGAGAACTCGTCAGAATTGCCAGTGACATGGCCTGCAGGACTATTGGCATTCCTGGGGAAGGAGGAAATTGACACTGAGGGAGTTGGTGGGGTGGTTTGCGTGAGCTTGGTTACAAGAGGAAGGGATTTACTGGTCAGTGGACTGCTTCCGCTGTCGCCCAAAGTTTTTGAACTTGTCACTGACTTATGATGAATGCGCTGCAGGTGGCGTATAAGGGAGGATGTTCCGAGGTGGTTAACGTCCTTACCCCTACTTATTACAGCTTGACAAAGGCAACACACGGCTTGACACCTGTTGTTCGCATTTCTGTTGAAATACTTCCACACCGAAGAGCAGTTTTTTTTTGGTATTTTCACCAGGCATGTCAATGGCCATATTCCTCCCACGGACAACAGGTGTCTCCCCGGGTGCCTGACTTAAACAAACCACCTCACCTCCCCAGCGCCAGCAACACCCATATCCTCCTCATCCTGGTGTACTTCAACACTGACATCTTCAATCTGACTATCAGGAACTGGACTGCGGGTGCTCCTTCCAGCACTTGCAGGGGGTGTGCAAATGGTGGAAGGTGCATGCTCTTCACGTCCAGTGTTGGGAAGGTCAGGCATCGCAACCGACACAATTGGACTCTCCTTGTGGATTTGTGATTTTGAAGAACGCACAGTTCTTTGCTGTGCTTTTGCCAGCTTAAGTCTTTTCATTTTTCTAGCGAGAGGCTGAGTGCTTCCATCCTCATGTGAAGCTGAACCACTAGCCATGAACATAGGCCAGGGCCTCAGCCGTTCCTTGCCACTCCGTGTGGTAAATGGCATATTGGCAAGTTTACGCTTCTCCTCCGACGATTTTTATTTAGATTTTTGAGTCCTTTTTTTTACTGATCTTTTGTGTTTTGAATTTTACATGCTCTGTACTATGACATTGGGCATCGGCCTCGGCAGACGACGTTGATGGAATTTCATCGTCTCGGCCATGACTAGTGGCAGCAGCTTCAGCACGAGGTGGAAGTGGATCTTGATCTTTCCCTATTTTTGGAACCACAACATTTTCGTTCTCCATATTTTAATAGGCACAACTAAAAGGCACCTCAGGTAAACAATGGAGATGGATGGATACTAGTATACTTATGGATGACGAGTGACTGACGACACAGAGGTAGCTACAGCCGTGGACTACCGTACTGCGTCTGCTAGTATAGAGATGATAATTAATGATATAAAAAAAATATATATATAACTACTGTAGGTATATATTATATAATGACGGACCTGGTGGACACTGTCAGCAGACTGCTAAACTACTAGTATGATGAAGATAGAAAAAAAAACCCCACCACAGGTAGGTATACAATTATGGACGAGCACTGACGACACAGAGATAGCCACAGCCGTGGCCTACCGTACTGCGTCTGCTAGTATAGAGATGATAATTAATGATATAAAAAAAAATATATATAACTACTGTAGGTATATATAATGTAATGACGGACCTGGTGGACACTGTCAGCAGACTGCTAAACTACTAGTATGAAGAAGATAGAAAAAAAACTTCACCACAGGTAGGTATACAATTATGGACGAGTGACGACACAGAGGTAGGTACAGCCGTGGACTACCGTACTGCATCTGCTAGTATAGATAATATACTAAATATATTACTACTGTAGGTATATAATATAATGACGGACCTGGTGGACACTGTCAGCAGACTCCTAAACTACTAGTATGAAGAAGATAGAAAAAAAAACCCACCACAGGTAGGTAGGTATACAATTATGGATGAGCACTGATGACACAGAGATAGCCACAGCCGTGGCCTACCGTACTGCGTCTGCTAGCATAGATAATATACTAAATATATTACTACTGTAGGTATATAATATAATGACGGACCTGGTGGACACTGTCAGCAGACTGCTAAACTACTAGTATGAAGAAGATAGAAAAAAAAACCCCACCACAGGTAGGTATACAATTATGGACGAGTGACGACACAGAGGTAGGTACAGCCGTGGACTACAGTACTGCGTCTGCTAGTATAGATAATATACTAAATATATTACTACTGTAGGTATATAATATAATGACGGACCTGGTGGACACTGTCAGCAGACTCCTAAACTACTAGTATGAAGAAGATAGAAAAAAAAACCCCACCACAGTTAGGTATACAATTATGGACGAGTGACGACACAGAGGTAGGTACAGCCGTGGACTACCGTACTGCGTCTGCTAGTATAGATAATATACTAAATATATTACTACTGTAGGTATATAATATAATGACGGACCTGGTGGACACTGTCAGCAGACTCCTAAACTACTAGTATGAAGAAGATAGAAAAAAAACACCCCACCACAGGTAGGTATACAATTATGGACGAGCACTGACGACACAGAGATAGCCACAGCCGTGGACTACCGTACTGCGTCTGCTAGTATAGATAATATAATAAATATATTACTACTGTAGGTATATAATATAATGATGGACCTGGTGGACACTGTCAGCAGACTCCTAAACTACTAGTATGAAGAAGATAGAAAAAAAAAACCCACCACAGGTAGGTAGGTATACAATTATGGACGAGCACTGACGACACAGAGATAGCCACAGCCGTGGACTACCGTACTGCGTCTGCTAATATAGAGATGATAAAGATGATAGAGATGAAAAAAAAATATAACACTACTGCAGGTAAATATTTATATAATATAATGTATGACCGACCTGCTGGACACTGTCAGCAGAATGCGTTTATAGAATAAAAAAAAAAAACACCACAGGAGTGTTTAACTTTTTCAGGCAGACAATATACTGGTGGTCACACTGGCAGCAAAAGTGTGCACTGTACTCCTGCTATAACTGCTCCCCAGTCTCCCCCACAATTAAGCTGTGTGAGCAGTGAGCACTCAGCACAGTCAGATATACATAGATGATATATCATGCAGCACACTGAGGCTGAGCACATATATGGTATGTGTATCGTTTTTTTTCAGGCAGAGAACGGATTATAAATAATAAAACTGGTGGTCACTATCAGCAAAACTCTGCACTACTGAGTACTCCTGACAAGTTCAACTGCTCCCCAAATTAGTAGTAAATCAAATGTCACTCGTCTCTATCTTCTAATCTAAACGGAGAGGACGCCAGCCACGTCCTCTCCCTATCAATCTCAATGCACGTGTGAAAATGGCGGCGACGCGCGGCTCCTTATATAGAATCCGAGTCTTGTGAGAATCCGACAGCGGGATGATGACGTTCGGGCGCGCTCGGGATAACCGAGCAAGGCGGGAGGATCCGAGTCTGCTCGGACCCGTGCAAAAAAGGGTGAAGTTCGGGCGGGTTCGGATTCCGAGGAACCGAACCCGCTCATCTCTAATGGCCACCCAGCATGACGCCTCCCTTCTTGACCATGCTGTAATTGCAGTCGCACTGCAGTTCAGCGTGATCATAAAAAATGGTGTAGCCTCCTGCTGGTGCAGACTGTATGTGCGCGCAGGAAGCCGCCACCATTTTTGTGATCACAGCGGCTGAATGTGATGTCATACAGCCGCTGTGACCACGCCCCCTGTGTCTCCTCCATTGCAGACCCCATTTTGAAGCCTTGCCCCCGCACCGCTCCATCCCTGACTTGGAAATGGAGTGTTGCTGACCCCCCTCTCCCCCCCTGCCCCGATTGACAGGCAGAGGCGATCGCATTCTCTGCGGGGTGCCGCAGAAAATGCAGGCACATGCGTATGCTCTTAGCAATTTTTGCAGTTGGATCGCTTATTGTGATTGCAATCCAACCTGAATCAGGCCCTATTACCTATCACAATGCGCTGCGGGCAGTACAAAATTGGTTTAATATAGGAGAAAAACCCCCAGACCTGTGCTCCTTAACTGTACCTGGTGGCTAGTGGAGCGGCTGCCCAGTAATCAGTGTCCACGCCAGTGCGCACACGGTCCACCCCCTACGGCCACGCTCCCCTTCATCAGCGGCCTCGTGATCCGGAAGGGCGGTGTGTGTGTGACTGACCTTAGGAAGAAACCGGAGCCTCCGCTGCAGTGACCCAGCAACCAGGGCACGGGAGTATACAGCGCCGCTGGGAGTGATGAAGCTGCAGTAAAGATGTCTATTAGACCTAGCCTGCTGCAGCCCTTGTAGATTCTCATAAAACAAGTTCTTCTTTTCTTGTCAAAATTAATAGCTAAGAATAGGCTGCCTGAGGCAAGCCCCTGTTAAGTGGCCTGCTACTGAAGGCACCAACTACAAACTGAGCTCCCTGTTCATGGAAGCGGGGTTATAGAGGAGAATGCACTGAGCTTCTTGGGAACAGTCAAAAGCTTTGAGCCGGTTGGTGCCTCAGATCAAGATCCTACTCTACACACCAATGTGAATCCTTGTGGAGTCCAGTGTACCCCACAGAAGAAATTAATGTGTCACACCCATTGGCAGCAACCTTAGAATAGCTGCTGACGGGCACAATTGAGAAAGGAAGGGGGGGGGGGCATTTGAATCCAACACATAGATGCAATTCAAATATGTAATTTGTACCTTCCTATTTTAAAATATAATGGATGAACCTCACCCTGTGAGAACAATCTTCATGATCAAGAGATCTCATATGCAAAATAAGTATGAGTTGGGATAGGGCTGGGGAGGGTGGCTGCTCGGGCAGCCCCTCCCCCGTCAAGTTAAGGAGATTCAACTGAGGAAGCACAAGGGAACTTTCGTCTGGGGACAACAACTGCAGGGAGACCACATCTTTTCAGATGAACATGGGAGGGCGGAAGGCTGCCTAATACTGAAGCACCATCAAATATCAAACCATATGCAACAACTAGTACAAGCATTCCTGGGGGAAGGTCTGCAGAAGACGGATTTGCATACGGTGATGTCATCCAAGCAGTGGGCCAAAGTTGGCTGGAACCCTCATCTGCATATGAAAAGAGAAAAGGGGCATGCAGGGCATGGCGGCCTTTTGCGGTGCTTGGATGACCCTTAGTTCGCATTAAACACCCCCACCCTCCTTTTGTGTGGGGCTCATGTTGGCTCTGCCCCAGCCCCTGAAGCATTCAAGCTGATTTCTTGCAGCAGCTGGGCACTGTAACAGCTCCAGAGCTGCTCTGTAAGGCAACTAAAAGGGTGTGGGCCCTGCAGCACTACCTGTAGTTCGCATTGTGCGTTTGAAGGCACAAAGTAAGCAGACAGGAGGATAAGTCAGGATAGTGCGCAAGGGCATAGAAGGGAGCGGCTCAAGAAAAGAGAAGTGGAAACAGACAGCAAACTAGGCTGGAGAGAGACCTGAGACAAAGAGATCTGAATTATACGAGAGCCGACCAGGGGAAACACAAATTATGCAGTCAAGTTTCCCACATTTGGGGAAATCGCAGGGGCAGCACACCCAGAGTGCAATGGGTGAGCCTTGCCCTGGGAGAAGCACCTTCATGATCATAGTATCTCACCTGGCAGGTAAGTAGGAGTTGGGCTAGAGCTGGGGAGGGTCGCTGCTCGGGTACCCCCCTGTAAAGTGAAGGAGATCCAACTGAGGCAGCACAAGGGAACTCTCGAAAGAAGAACAAGGCTAGAGGAAAATCTGAGACAAAGAAATCTGACTTTTACCAGAGCTGACCAGAGGAAAGCACAAACACAGTCCCCCACTACCAAAAATAATGCAGTCAAGTTTCCCACATTTGGGGAAATCACAGGGGTCAGCATACCCAAAATGCAATGAATGAACCTCACCCTGGGAGAACAATCTTCATGACCATGGTATCTCCTATGCAAAATAAGTATGATTTGGAATAGGGCTGGGGAGGGCCGCTGCTCAGGCACATCTCTGTCAAGTAAAGGAGATTCAACTGAGGCAGCACAAGGGAACTCTCATCTGGGGACAACAACTGCAGGGAGAACACATATTTTCAGATGAACATGGGAGGGCAGAAGGCTGCCTAATACTGAAGCACCCCCAAACAACAAACCAAATGCAACAACTAGTGCAAGCATTCCTGGGGGAAGTTCTGCAGAAGACGGATTTGCATACGGTGATGTCATCCAAGCAGTGGGTCAAAGTTGGCTTCAACCCTCATCTGCATATGAAAAGAGAAAAGGGGCGTGCAGGGCTTGGCGGCCTTTTGCGGTGCTTGGATGACCCCTAGTTCGCATTAAACTCCTCCACCCTCCTTTGGTGTGGGGCTCATGTTGGCCATGCCCCATCCCCTGAAGCATTCAAGCTGATTTCTTGCAGCAGCTGGGCACTGTAACAGCTCCAGAGCTGCTCTGTAAGGCAAGTAAAAGGGTGTGGGCCCTGCAGCACTACCTGTAGTTTGCATTGTGCATTGGAAGGCACAAAGTAAGCAGACGGGAGGAGAAGTCAGGATAGTGCACAAGGGTATAGAAGGGAGCGGCTAAAGAAAAGAGAAGTGGAAACAGACAGCAAACTAGGCTGGAGAGAGACCTGAGACAAAGAGATCTGAATTATACGAGAGCCGACCAGGGGAAACACAAATTATGCAGTCAAGTTTCCCACATTTGGGGAAATCGCAGGGGCAGCACACCCAGAGTGCAATGGGTGAGCCTTGCCCTGGGAGAAGCACCTTCATGATCATAGTATCTCACCTGGCAGGTAAGTAGGAGTTGGGCTAGAGCTGGGGAGGGTCGCTGCTCGGGCACCCCCCTGTCAAGTGAAGGAGATCCAACTGAGGCAGCACAAGGGAACTCTCGAAAGAAGAACAAGGCTAGAGGAAGATCTGAAACAAAGAAATCTGACTTTTACCAGAGCTGACCAGAGGAAAACACAAACACAGTCCCCCACTACCACAAATAAAGCAGTCGAGTTTCCCACATTTGGGGAAATCACAGGGGTCAGCATACCCAGAATGCAATGAATGAACCTCACCCTGGGAGAATAATCTTCATGACCATGGTATCTCCTATGCAAAATAAGTATGATTTGGGATAGAGCTGGGGAGGGCCGCTGCTCAGGCACATCTCTGTCAAGTAAAGGAGATTCAACTGAGGCAGCACAAGGGAACTCTCATCTGGGGATAACAACTGCAGGGAGAACACATATTTTCAGATGAACATGGAGGGCAGAAGGCTGCCTAATACTGAAGCACCCCCAAACAACAAACCAAATGCAACAACTAGTGCAAGCATTCCTGGGGGAAGGCCTGCCGCAGATGGATTTGCATATGGTGATGTCATCCAAGCAGTGGGTCAAAGTTGGCTTCAACCCTCGTCTGCATATGAAAAGAGAAAAGGGGCGTGCAGGGCATGGTGGCCTTTTGCGGCGCTTGGCTGACCCCTAGTTTGCATTAAACACCTCCACCCTCCTTCGGTGTGGGGCTCATGTTGGCTATGCCCCAGCCCCTGAAGCATTCAAGCTGATTTCTTGCAGCAGCTGGGCACTGTAACAGCTCCAGAGCTGCTCTGTAAGGCAAGTAAAAGGGTGTGGGCCCTGCAGCACTACCTGTAGTTTGCATTGTGCATTGGAAGGCACAAAGTAAGCAGACGGGAGGAGAAGTCAGGATAGTGCACAAGGGTATAGATGGGAGGGGCTCAAGAAAAAAGAAGTGGAAACAGACAGCAAACTAGGCTGGAGAGAGACCTGAGACAAAGAGATCTAAATTATACGAGAGCCGACCAGGGGAAACACAAATTATGCAGTCAAGTTTCCCACATTTCGGGAAATCGCAGGGGCAGCACACCCAGAGTGCAATGGTGGGCCTTGCCCTGGGAGAAGCACCTTCATGATCATAGTATCTCACCTGGCAGGTAAGTAGGAGTTGGGCTAGAGCTGGGGAGGGTCGCTGCTCGGGCACCCCCCTGTCAAGTGAAGGAGATCCAACTGAGGCAGCACAAGGGAACTCTCGAAAGAAGAACAAGGCTAGAGGAAGATCTGAAACAAAGAAATCTGACTTTTACCAGAGCTGACCATAGGAAAACACAAACACAGTCCCCCACTACCACAAATAAAGCAGTCGCGTTTCCCACATTTGGGGAAATCACAGAGGTCAGCATACCCAGAATGCAATGAATGAACCTCACCCTGGGAGAACAATCTTCATGACCATGGTATCTCCTATGCAAAATAAGTATGATTTGGAATAGGGCTGGGGAGGGCCGCTGCTCATGCACATCTCTGTCAAGTAAAGGAGATTCAACTGAGGCAGCACAAGGGAACTCTCATCTGGGGACAACAACTGCAGGGAGAACACATATTTTCAGATGAACATGGGAGGGCAGAAGGCTGCCTAATACTGAAGCACCCCCAAACAACAAACCAAATGCAACAACTAGTACAAGCATTCCTGGGGGAAGTTCTGCAGAAGACGGATTTGCATATGGTGATGTCATCCAAGCAGTGGGTCAAAGTTGGCTTCAACCCTCGTCTGCATATGAAAAGAGAAAAGGGGCGTGCAGGGCATGGCGGCCTTTTGCGGCGCTTGGATGACCCCTAGTTCGCATTAAACACCTCCACCCTCCTTCGGTGTGGGGCTCATGTTGGCTATGCCCCAGCCCCTGAAGCATTCAAGCTGATTTCTTGCAGCAGCTGGGCACTGTAACAGCTCCAGAGCTGCTCTGTAAGGCAAGTAAAAGGGTGTGGGCCCTGCAGCACTACCTGTAGTTCGCATTGTGCGTTGGAAGGCACAAAGTAAGCAGAGAGGAGGAGAAGTCAGGATAGTGCGCAAGGGCATAGAAGGGAGCGGCTCAAGAAAAGAGAAGTGGAAACAGACAGCAAACTAGGCTGGAGAGAGACCTGAGACAAAGAGATCTGAATTATACGAGAGCCGACCAGGGGAAACACAAATTATGCAGTCAAGTTTCCCACATTTGGGGAAATCGCAGGAGCAGCACACCCAGAGTGCAATGGGTGAGCCTTGCCCTGGGAGAAGCACCTTCATGATCATAGTATCTCACCTGGCAGGTAAGTAGGATTTGGGCTAGAGCTGGGGAGGGTCGCTGCTCGGGTACCCCCCTGTCAAGTGAAGGAGATCCAACTGAGGCAGCACAAGGGAACTCTCGAAAGAAGAACAAGGCTAGAGTAAAATATGAGACAAAGAAATCTGACTTTTACCAGAGCTGACCAGAGGAAAGCACAAACACAGTCCCCCACTACCACAAATAATGCAGTCAAGTTTCCCACATTTGGGGAAATCACAGGGGTCAGCATACCCAAAATGCAATGAATGAACCTCACCCTGAGAGAACAATCTTCATGACCATGGTATCTCCTATGCAAAATAAGTATGATTTGGAATAGGGCTGGGGAGGGCCGCTGCTCATGCACATCTCTGTCAAGTAAAGGAGATTCAACTGAGGCAGCACAAGGGAACTCTCATCTGGGGACAACAACTGCAGGGAGAACACATATTTTTAGATGAACATGGGAGGGCAGAAGGCTGCCTAATACTGAAGCACCCCCAAACAACAAACCAAATGCAACAACTAGTGCAAGCATTCCTGGGGGAAGTTCTGCAGAAGACGGATTTGCATACGGTGATGTCATCCAAGCAGTTGGTCAAAGTTGGCTTCAACCCTCATCTGCATATGAAAAGAGAAAAGGGGCGTGCAGGGCATGGCGGCCTTTTGCGGTGCTTGGATGACCCCTAGTTCGCATTAAACACCTCCACCCTCCTTTGGTGTGGGGCTCATGTTGGCCATGCCCCATCCCCTGAAGCATTCAAGCAGATTTCTTGCAGCAGCTGGGCACTGTAACAGCTCCAGAGCTGCTCTGTAAGGCAAGTAAAAGGGTGTGGGCCCTGCAGCACTACCTGTAGTTTGCATTGTACATTGGAAGGCACAAAGTAAGCAGACGGGAGGAGAAGTCAGGATAGTGCACAAGGGTATAGAAGGGAGCGGCTGAAGAAAAGAGAAGTGGAAACAGACAGCAAACTAGGCTGTAGAGAGATCTGAGACAAAGAGATCTGAATTATACGAGAGCCGACCAGGGGAAACACAAATTATGCAGTCAAGTTTCCCACATTTGGGGAAATCGCAGGGGCAGCACACCCAGAGTGCAATGGGTGAGCCTTGCCCTGGGAGAAGCACCTTCATGATCATAGTATCTCACCTGGCAGGTAAGTAGGAGTTGGGCTAGAGCTGGGGAGGGTCGCTGCTCGGGCACCCCCCTGTTAAGAGAAGGAGATCCAACTGAGGCAGCACAAGGGAACTCTCAAAAGAAGAACAAGGCTAGAGGAAGATCTGAAACAAAGAAATCTGACTTTTACCAGAGCTGACCAGAAGAAAACACAAACACAGTCCCCCACTACCACAAATAAAGCAGTCGAGTTTCCCACATTTGGGGAAATCACAGGGGTCAGCATACCCAGAATGCAATGAATGAACCTCACCCTGGGAGAATAATCTTCATGACCATGGTATCTCCTATGCAAAATAAGTATGATTTGGGATAGAGCTGGGGAGGGCCGCTGCTCAGGCACATCTCTGTCAAGTTAAGGAGATTCAACTGAGGCAGCACAAGGGAACTCTCATCTGGGGACAACAACTGCAGGGAGAACACATATTTTCAGATGAACATGGGAGGGCAGAAGGCTGCCTAATACTGAAGCACCCCCAAACAACAAACCAAATGCAACAACTAGTGCAAGCATTCCTGGGGGAAGGCCTGCCGCAGATGGATTTGCATATGGTGATGTCATCCAAGCAGTGGGTCAAAGTTGGCTTCAACCCTCGTCTGCATATGAAAACAGAAAAGGGGCGTGCGGGGCATGGTGGCCTTTTGCGGCGCTTGACTGACCCCTAGTTTGCATTAAACACCTCCACCCTCCTTCGGTGTGGGGCTCATGTTGGCTATGCCCCAGCCCCTGAAGCATTCAAGCTGATTTCTTGCAGCAGCTGGGCACTGTAACAGCTCCAGAGCTGCTCTGTAAGGCAAGTAAAAGGGTGTGGGCCCTGCAGCACTACCTGTAGTTCGCATTGTGCGTTGGAAGGCACAAAGTAAGCAGACAGGAGGAGAAGTCAGGATAGTGCGCAAGGGCATAGAAGGGAGCGGCTCAAGAAAAGAGAAGTGGAAACAGACAGCAAACTAGGCTGGAGAGAGACCTGAGACAAAGAGATCTGAATTATACGAGAGCCGACCAGGGGAAACACAAATTATGCAGTCAAGTTTCCCACATTTGGGGAAATCGCAGGGGCAGCACACCCAGAGTGCAATGGGTGAGCCTTGCCCTGGGAGAAGCACCTTCATGATCATAGTATCTCACCTGGCAGGTAAGTAGGAGTTGGGCTAGAGCTGGGGAGGGTCTCTGCTCGGGCACCCCCCTGTCAAGTGAAGGAGATCCAACTGAGGCAGCACAAGGGAACTCTCGAAAGAAGAACAAGGCTAGAGGAAGATCTGAAACAAAGAAATCTGACTTTTACCAGAGCTGACCAGAGGAAAACACAAACACAGTCCCCCACTACCACAAATAAAGCAGTCAAGTTTCCCACATTTGGGGAAATCACAGGGGTCAGCATACCCAGAATGCAATGAATGAACCTCACCCTGGGAGAATAATCTTCATGACCATGGTATCTCCTATGCAAAATAAGTATGATTTGGGATAGAGCTGGGGAGGGCCGCTGCTCAGGCACATCTCTGTCAAGTTAAGGAGATTCAACTGAGGCAGCACAAGGGAACTCTCATCTGGGGACAACAACTGCAGGGAGAACACATATTTTCAGATGAACATGGGAGGGCAGAAGGCTGCCTAATACTGAAGCACCCCCAAACAACAAACCAAATGCAACAACTAGTGCAAGCATTCCTGGGGGAAGGCCTGCCGCAGATGGATTTGCATATGGTGATGTCATCCAAGCAGTGGGTCAAAGTTGGCTTCAACCCTCGTCTGCATATGAAAACAGAAAAGGGGCGTGCAGGGCATGGTGGCCTTTTGCGGCGCTTGTCTGACCCCTTGTTTGCATTAAACACCTCCACCCTCCTTCGGTGTGGGGCTCATGTTGGCTATGCCCCAGCCCCTGAAGCATTCAAGCTGATTTCTTGCAGGAGCTGGGCACTGTAACAGCTCCAGAGCTGCTCTGTAAGGCAAGTAAAAGGGTGTGGGCCCTGCAGCACTACCTGTAGTTTGCATTGTGCATTGGAAGGCACAAAGTAAGCAGACGGGAGGAGAAGTCAGGATAGTGCACAAGGGTATAGAAGGGAGCGGCTGAAGAAAAGAGAAGTGGAAACAGACAGCAAACTAGGCTGGAGAGAGACCTGAGACAAAGAGATCTGAATTATACGAGAGCCGACCAGGGGAAACACAAATTATGCAGTCAAGTTTCCCACATTTGGGGAAATCGCAGGAGCAGCACACCCAGAGTACAATGGGTGAGCCTTGCCCTGGGAGAAGCACCTTCATGATCATAGTATCTCACCTGGCAGGTAAGTAGGAGTTGGGCTAGAGCTGGGGAGGGTCGCTGCTCGTGTACCCCCCTGTAAAGTGAAGGAGATCAAACTGAGGCAGCACAAGGGAACTCTCGAAAGAAGAACAAGGCTAAAGGAAAATCTGAGACAAAGAAATCTGACTTTTACCAGAGCTGACCAGAGGAAAGCACAAACACAGTCTCCCACTACCACAAATAATGCAGTCAAGTTTCCCACATTTGGGGAAATCACAGCGGTCAGCATACCCAAAATGCAATGAATGAACCTCACCCTGGGAGAAAAATCTTCATGACCATGGTATCTCCTATGCAAAATAAGTATGATTTGGAATAGGGCTGGGGAGGGCCGCTGCTCATGCACATCTCTGTCAAGTAAAGGAGATTCAACTGAGGCAGCACAAGGGAACTCTCATCTTGGGACAACAACTGCAGGGAGAACATATATTTTCAGATGAACATGGGAGGGCAGAAGGCTGCCTAATACTATAGCACCCCCAAACAACAAACCAAATGCAACAACTAGTGCAAGCATTCCTGGGGGAAGGCCTGCCACAGATGGATTTGCATATGGTGATGTCATCCAAGCAGTGGGTCAAAGTTGGCTTCAACCCTCGTCTGCATATGAAAATAAAAAAGGGGTGTGCAGGGCATGGCGGCCTTTTGCGGCGCTTGGATGACCCCTAGTTCGCATTAAACACCTCCACCCTCCTTCGGTGTGGGGCTCATGTTGGCTATGCCCCAGCCCCTGAAGCATTCAAGCTGATTTCTTGCAGCAGCTGGGCACTGTAACAGCTCCAGAGCTGCTCTGTAAAGCAAGTAAAAGGGTGTGGGCCCTGCAGCACTACCTGTAGTTTGCATTGTGCGTTGGAAGGCACAAAGTAAGCAGACGGGGAAGTCAGGATAGTGCACAAGGGCATAGAAGGGAGCGGCTCAAGAAAAGAGAAGTGGAAACAGACAGCAAACTAGGCTGGAGAGAGACCTGAGACAAAGAGATCTGAATTATACGAGAGCCGACCAGAGGAAACACAAATTATGTAATCAAGTGTCCCACATTTGGGGAAATCTTAGGAGCAGCACACCCAGAGTGCATTGGGTGAGCCTTGCCCTGGGAGAAGCACCTTCCTGATCATAGTATCTCACCTGGCAGGTAAGTAGGAGTTGGGCTAGAGCTGGGGAGGGTCGCTGTTCGGGCACCCCCCTGCCAAGTGAAGGAGATCCATCTGAGGCAGCACAAGGAAACTCTCGAAAAAAGAACAAGGCTAGAGGAAGATCTGAGACAAAGAAATCTGACTTTTACCAGAGCTGACCAGAGGAAAGCACAAACACAGTCCCCCACTACCACAAATAATGCAGTCGAGTTTCCCACATTTGGGGAAATCACAGGGGTCAGCATACCCAGAATGCAATGAATGAACCTCACCCTGGGAGAACAATCTTCATGATAATGGTATCTCCTATGCAAAATAAGTATGATTTGGGATAGGGCTGGGGAGGGCCGCTGCTCAGGCACATCTCTGTCAAGTAAAGGAGATTCAACTGAGGCAGCACAAGGGAACTCTCATCTGGGGACAACAACAGCAGGGAGAACACATATTTTCAGATGAAAATGGGAGAGCAGAAGGCTGCCTAATACTGAAGCACCCCCAAACAACAAACCAAATGCAACAACTAGTACAAGCATTCCTGGGAAAAGGTCTGCAGAAGACGGATTTGCATACGGTGATGTCATCCAAGCAGTGGGCCAAGGTTGGCTGGAACCCTCATCTGCATATGAAAAGAGAAAAGGGTTATGCAGGGCATGGCGGCCTTTTGCGGTGCTTGGATGACCCTTAGTTCGCATTAAACACCTCCACCCTCCGTCGGTGTGGGGCTCATGTTGGCTATGCCCCAGCCCCTGAAGCATTCAAGCTGATTTCTTGCAGCAGCTGGGCACTGTAACAGCTCCAGAGCTGCTCTGTAAGGCAAGTAAAAGGGTGTTGGCCCTGCAGCACTACCTGTAGTTTGCATTGTGCGTTGGAAGGCACAAAGTAAGCAGACAGGAGAAGTCAGGAGAGTGCACAAGGGCATAGAAGGCAGGGGCTCAAGAAAAGAGAAGTGGAAACAGACAGCAAACTAGGCTAAAGAGAGACCTGAGACAAAGAGATCTGAATTATACGAGTAGCCGACCAGAGGAAACACAAATTATGCAATCAAGTGTCCCACATTTGGGGAAATCGTAGGAGCAGCACACCCAGAGTGCAATGGGTGAGCCTTGCCCTGGGAGAAGCACCTTCCTGATCATAGTATCTCACCTGGCAGGTAAGTAGGAGTTGGGCTTGAGCTGGGGAGGGTCGCTGCTCGGGCACCCCCCTGTCAAGTGAAGGAGATCCAACTGAGGCAGCACAAGGAAACTCTCAAAAAGAGAACAAGGCTAGAGGAAGATCTGAGACAAAGAAATCTGACTTTTACCAGAGCTGACCAGAGGAAAGCACAAACACAGTCCCCCACTACCACAAATAATGCAGTCGAGTTTCCCACATTTGGGGAAATCACAGGGGTCAGCATACCCAGAATGCAATGAATGAACCTCACCCTGGGAGAACAATCTTCATGACCATGGTATCTCCTATGCAAAATAAGTATGATTTGGGATAGGGCTGGGGAGGGCCGCTGCTCAGGCACATCTCTGTCAAGTAAAGGAGATTCAACTGAGGCAGCACAAGGGAACTCTCATCTGGGGACAACAACTGCAGGGAGAACACATATTTTCAGATGAACATGGGAGAGCAGAAGGCTGCCTAATACTGAAGCACCCCAAACAACAAACCAAATGCAACAAATAGTACAAGCATTCCTGGGGGAAGGTCTGCAGAAGACGGATTTGCATACGGTGATGTCATCCAAGCAGTGGGCCAAAGTTGGCTGGAACCCTCATCTGCATATGAAAAGAGAAAAGGGGTATGCAGGGCATGGCGGCCTTTTGCGGCGCTTGGATGACCCTTAGTTCGCATTAAACACCTCCACCCTCCGTCGGTGTGGGGCTCATGTTGGCTATGCCCCAGCCCCTGAAGCATTCAAGCTGATTTCTTGCAGCAGCTGGGCACTGTAACAGCTCCAGAGCTGCTCTGAAAGGCAAGTAAAAGGGTGTGGGCCCTGCAGCACTACCTGTAGTTTGCATTGTGCGTTGGAAGGCACAAAGTAAGCAGACAGGAGGAGAAGTCAAGAGAGTCCACAAGGGTATAGAAGGGAGGGGCTCAAGAAAAAAGAAGTGGAAACAGACAGCAAACTAGGCTGGAGAGAGACCTGAGACAAAGAGATCTGAATTATATGAGAGCCGACCAGGGGAAACACAAATTATGCAGTCAAGTTTCCCACATTTGGGGAAATCGCAGGGGCAGCACACCCAGAGTGCAATGGGTGAGCCTTGCCCTGGGAGAAGCACCTACATGATCATAGTATCTCACCTGGCAGGTAAGTAGGAGTTGGGCTAGAGCTGGGGAGGGTCGCTGCTCGGGCACCCCCCTGTCAAGTGAAGGAGATCCAACTGAGGCAACACAAGGGAACTCTCGAAAGAAGAACAAGGCTAGAGGAAGATCTGAGACAAAGAAATCTGACTTTTACCAGAGCTGACCAGAGGAAAGCACAAACACAGTCCCCCACTACCACAAATAATGCAGTTGAGTTTCCCACATTTGGGGAAATTACAGGGGTCAGCATACCCAGAATGCAATGAATGAACCTAACCCTGGGAGAACAATCTTCATGACCATGGTATCTCCTATGCAAAATAAGTATGATTTGGGATAGGGCTGGGGAGGGCCGCTGCTCAGGCACATCTCTGTCAAGTAAAGGAGATTCAACTGAGGCAGCACAAGGGAACTCTCATCTGGGGACAACAACTGCAGGGAGAACACATATTTTCAGATGAACATGGGAGGGCAGAAGGCTGCCTAATACTGAAGCACCCCCAAACAACAAGCCAAATGCAACAACTAGTAAAAGCATTCCTGGGAGAAGGTCTGCAGAAGACGGATTTGCATACGGTGATGTCATCCAAGCAGTGGGCCAAAGTTGGCTGGAACCCTCATCTGCATATGCAAAGAAAAAAGGGTTATGCAGGGCATGGCGGCCTTTTGCGGTGCTTGGATGACCCCTAGTTCGCATTAAACACCTCCATTCTCCTTCGGTGTGGGGCTCATGTTGGCTATGCCCCAGCCCCTGAAGTATTCAAGCTGATTTCTTGCAGCAGCTGGGCACTGTAACAGCTCCAGAGCTGCTCTGTAAGGCAAGTAAAAGGGTGTGGGCCCTGCAGCACTACCTGTAGTTCGCATTGTGCGTTGGAAGGCACAAAGTAAGCAGACAGGAGAAGTCAGGAGAGTGCACAAGGGCATAGAAGGCAGGGGCTCAAGAAAAGAGAAGTGGAAACAGACAGCAAACTAGGCTAAAGAGAGACCTGAGACAAAGAGATCTGAATTATACGAGTAGCCGACCAGAGGAAACACAAATTATGCAATCAAGTGTCCCACATTTGGGGAAATCGTAGGAGCAGCACACCCAGAGTGCAATGGGTGAGCCTTGCCCTGGGAGAAGCACCTTCCTGATCATAGTATCTCACCTGGCAGGTAAGTAGGAGTTGGGCTTGAGCTGGGGAGGGTCGCTGCTCGGGCACCCCCCTGTCAAGTGAAGGAGATCCAACTGAGGCAGCACAAGGAAACTCTCAAAAAGAGAACAAGGCTAGAGGAAGATCTGAGACAAAGAAATCTGACTTTTACCAGAGCTGACCAGAGGAAAGCACAAACACAGTCCCCCACTACCACAAATAATGCAGTCGAGTTTCCCACATTTGGGGAAATCACAGGGGTCAGCATACCCAGAATGCAATGAATGAACCTCACCCTGGGAGAACAATCTTCATGACCATGGTATCTCCTATGCAAAATAAGTATGATTTGGGATAGGGCTGGGGAGGGCCGCTGCTCAGGCACATCTCTGTCAAGTAAAGGAGATTCAACTGAGGCAGCACAAGGGAACTCTCATCTGGGGACAACAACTGCAGGGAGAACACATATTTTCAGATGAACATGGGAGAGCAGAAGGCTGCCTAATACTGAAGCACCCCAAACAACAAACCAAATGCAACAAATAGTACAAGCATTCCTGGGGGAAGGTCTGCAGAAGACGGATTTGCATACGGTGATGTCATCCAAGCAGTGGGCCAAAGTTGGCTGGAACCCTCATCTGCATATGAAAAGAGAAAAGGGGTATGCAGGGCATGGCGGCCTTTTGCGGCGCTTGGATGACCCTTAGTTCGCATTAAACACCTCCACCCTCCGTCGGTGTGGGGCTCATGTTGGCTATGCCCCAGCCCCTGAAGCATTCAAGCTGATTTCTTGCAGCAGCTGGGCACTGTAACAGCTCCAGAGCTGCTCTGAAAGGCAAGTAAAAGGGTGTGGGCCCTGCAGCACTACCTGTAGTTTGCATTGTGCGTTGGAAGGCACAAAGTAAGCAGACAGGAGGAGAAGTCAAGAGAGTCCACAAGGGTATAGAAGGGAGGGGCTCAAGAAAAAAGAAGTGGAAACAGACAGCAAACTAGGCTGGAGAGAGACCTGAGACAAAGAGATCTGAATTATATGAGAGCCGACCAGGGGAAACACAAATTATGCAGTCAAGTTTCCCACATTTGGGGAAATTGCAGGGGCAGCACACCCAGAGTGCAATGGGTGAGCCTTGCCCTGGGAGAAGCACCTACATGATCATAGTATCTCACCTGGCAGGTAAGTAGGAGTTGGGCTAGAGCTGGGGAGGGTCGCTGCTCGGGCACCCCCCTGTCAAGTGAAGGAGATCCAACTGAGGCAACACAAGGGAACTCTCGAAAGAAGAACAAGGCTAGAGGAAGATCTGAGACAAAGAAATCTGACTTTTACCAGAGCTGACCAGAGGAAAGCACAAACACAGTCCCCCACTACCACAAATAATGCAGTTGAGTTTCCCACATTTGGGGAAATCACAGGGGTCAGCATACCCAGAATGCAATGAATGAACCTAACCCTGGGAGAACAATCTTCATGACCATGGTATCTCCTATGCAAAATAAGTATGATTTGGGATAGGGCTGGGGAGGGCCGCTGCTCAGGCACATCTCTGTCAAGTAAAGGAGATTCAACTGAGGCAGCACAAGGGAACTCTCATCTGGGGACAACAACTGCAGGGAGAACACATATTTTCAGATGAACATGGGAGGGCAGAAGGCTGCCTAATACTGAAGCACCCCCAAACAACAAGCCAAATGCAACAACTAGTAAAAGCATTCCTGGGAGAAGGTCTGCAGAAGACGGATTTGCATACGGTGATGTCATCCAAGCAGTGGGCCAAAGTTGGCTGGAACCCTCATCTGCATATGCAAAGAAAAAAGGGTTATGCAGGGCATGGCGGCCTTTTGCGGTGCTTGGATGACCCCTAGTTCGCATTAAACACCTCCATTCTCCTTCGGTGTGGGGCTCATGTTGGCTATGCCCCAGCCCCTGAAGTATTCAAGCTGATTTCTTGCAGCAGCTGGGCACTGTAACAGCTCCAGAGCTGCTCTGTAAGGCAAGTAAAAGGGTGTGGGCCCTGCAGCACTACCTGTAGTTCGCATTGTGCGTTGGAAGGCACAAAGTAAGCAGACAGGAGAAGTCAGGAGAGTGCACAAGGGCATAGACGGCAGGGGCTCAAGAAAAGAGAAGTGGAAACAGACAGCAAACTAGGCTGGAGAGAGACCTGAGACAAAGAGATCTGAATTATACAAGCGCCGACCAGGGGAAACACAAATTATGCAGTCAAGTTTCCCACATTTGGGGAAATCGCAGGAGCAGCACACCCAGAGTGCAATGGGTGAGCCTTGCCCTGGGAGAAGCACCTTCATGATCATAGTATCTCACCTGGCAGGTATGTAGGAGTTGGGCTAGAGCTGGGGAGGGTCGCTACTCGGGTACCCCCCTGTCAAGTGAAGGAGATCAAACTGAGGCAGCACAATGGAACTCTCGAAAGAAGAACAAGGCTAGAGGAAGATCTGAGACAAAGAAATCTGACTTTTACCAGAGCTGACCAGAGGAAAACACAAAAACAGTCCCCCACTACCACAAATAATGCAGTTGAGTTTCCCACATTTGGGGAAATCACAGGGGTCAGCATACCCAGAATGCAATGAATGAACCTCATCCTGGGAGAACAGTCTTTATGACCATGGTATCTCCTATGCAAAATAAGTATGATTTGGGATAGGGCTGGGGAGGGCCGCTGCTCAGGCACATCTCTGTCAAGTAAAGGAGATTCAACTGAGGCAGCACAAGGGAACTCTCATCTGGGGACAACAACTGCAGGGAGAACACATATTTTCAGATGAACATGGGAGGGCAGAAGGCTGCCTAATACTGAAGCATGCCCAAACAACAAACCAAATGCAACAACTAGTACAAGCATTCCTGGGGGAAGGTCTGCAGAAGACGGATTTGCATACGGTGATGTCATCCAAGCAGTGGGCCAAAGTTGGCTGGAACCCTCATCTGCATATGAAAAGAGAAAAGGGGTATGCAGGGCATGGCGGCCTTTTGCGGCGCTTGGATGACCCTTAGTTCGCATTAAACACCCCCACCCTCCTTCGGTGTGGGGCTCATGTTGGCCATGCCCCAGCCCCTGAAGCATTCAAGCTGATTTCTTGCAGCAGCTTGGCACTGTAACAGCTCCAGAGCTGCTCTGTAAGGCAAGTAAAAGGGTGTGGGCCCTGCAGCACTACCTGTAGTTTGCATTGTGCATTGGAAGGCACTTAAGAAAAGAGAAGTGGAAACAGACAGCAAACTAGGCTGGAGAGAGACCTGAGACAAAGAGATCTGAATTATACGAGAGCCGACCAGGGGAAACACAAATTATGCAGTCAAGTTTCCCACATTTGGGGAAATCGCAGGACCAGCACACCCAGAGTGCAATGGGTGAGCCTTGCCCTGGGAGAAGCACCTACGTGATCATAGTATCTCACCTGGCAGGTAAGTAGGAGTTGGGCTAGAGCTGGGGAGGGTCGCTGCTCGGGTACCCCCCCTGTCAAGTGAAGGAGATCCAACTGAGGCAGCACAAGGGAATTCTCGAAAGAAGAACAAGGCTAGAGGAAGATCTGAGACAAAGAAATCTGACTTTTACCAGAGCTGACCAGAGGAAAACACAAACACAGTCCCCCACTACCACAAATAATGCTGTCGAGTTTCCCACATTTGGGGAAATCACAGGGGTCAGCATACCCAGAATGCAATGAATGAACCTCATACTGGGAGAATAATCTTCATGACCATGGTCTCTCCTATGCAAAATAAGTATGATTTGGGATAGGGCTGGGGAGGGCCGCTGCTCAGGCACATCTCTGTCAAGTAAAGGAGATTCAACTGAGGCAGCATAAAGGAACTCTCATCTGGGGACAACAACTGCAGGGAGAACACATATTTTCAGATGAACATGGGAGGGCAGAAGGCTGCCTAATACTGAAGCACCCCCAAACAACAAACCAAATGCAACAACTAGTGCAAGCATTCCTGGGGGAAGGCCTGCAGCAGATGGATTTGCATATGGTGATGTCATCCAAAGCAGTGGGTCAAAGTTGGCTTCAACCCTCGTCTTTATATGAAAAGAGAAAAGGGGCGTGCAGGGCATGGCGGCCTTTTGCGGCGCTTGGATGACCCCTAGTTCGCATTAAACACCTCCACCCTCCTTCGGTGTGGGGCTCATGTTGGCTATGCCCCAGCCCCTGAAGCATTCAAGCTGATTTCTTGCATTAGCTGGGCACTGTAACTGCTCCAGAGCTGCTCTGTACGGCAAGTAAAAGGGTGTGGGCCCTGCAGCACTACCTGTAGTTTGCATTGTGCATTGGAAGGCACAAAGTAAGCAGACGGGAGAAGTAAGGATAGTGCGCAAGGCCATAGAATGGAGCGGCTTAAGAAAAGAGAAGTGGAAACAGACAGCAAACTAGGCTGGAGAGAGACCTGAGACAAAGAGATCTGAATTATACCAGAGCCGACCAGGGGAAACACAAATTATGCAGTCAAGTTTCCCACATTTGGGGAAATCGCAGGGGCAGCACATCCAGAGTGCAATGGGTGAGCCTTGCCCTGGGAGAAGCACCTTCATGATTATAGCATCTCACCTGGCAGGTAAGTAGAAGTTGGGCTAGAGCTGGGGAGAGTCGCTGCACGGGCACCCCCCTGTCAAGTGAAGGAGATCCAACTGAAGCAGCACAAGGGAACTCTCGAAAGAAGAACAAGGCTAGAGGAAGATCTGAAACAAAGAAATCTGACTTTTACCAGAGCTGACCAGAGGAAAGCACAAACACAGTCCCCCACTACCACAAATAATGCAGTTGAGTTTCCCACATTTGGGGAAATCACAGGGGTCAGCATACCCAGAATGCAATGAATGAACCTCACCCTGGGAGAACAATCTTCAAGACCATGGTCTCTCCTATGCAAAATAAGTATGATTTGGGATAGGGCTGGGGAGGGCCGCTGCTCAGGCACATCTCTGTCAAGTAAAGGAGATTCAACTGAGGCAGCACAAGGGAACTCTCATCTGGGGACAACAACTGCAGGGAGAACACATATTTTCAGATGAACATGGGAGGGCAGAAGGCTGCCTAATACTGAAGCACCCCCAAACAACAAACCAAATGCAACAACTAGTGCAAGCATTCCTGGGGGAAGGCCTGCAGCAGATGGATTTGCATATGGTGATGCCATCCAAGCAGTGGGTCAAAGTTGGCTTCAACCCTCGTCTGCATATGAAAAGAGAAAAGGGGCGTGCAGGGCATGGCGGCCTTTTGCGGCGCTTGGATGACCCCTAGTTCGCATTACACACCTCCACCCTCCTTCGGTGTGGGGCTCATGTTGGCTATGCCCCAGCCCCTGAAGCATTCAAGCTGATTTCTTGCAGCAGCTGGGCACTGTAACTGCTCCAGAGCTGCTCTGTAAGGCAAGTAAAAGGGTGTGGGCCCTGCAGCACTACCTGTAGTTTGCATTGTGCGTTGGAAGGCACGAAGTAAGCAGACGGGAGAAGTCAGGATAGTGCGCAAGGGCATAGAAGGGAGCGGCTCAAGAAAAGAGAAGTGGAAACAGACAGCAAACTAGGCTGGAGAGAGACCTGAGACAAAGAGATCTGAATTATACGAGAGATGACCAAGGGAAACACAAATTATGCAGTCAAGTTTCCCACATTTGGGGAAATCGCAGGGGCAGCACAACCAGAGTGCAATGGGTGAGCCTTGCCCTGGGAGAAGCACCTTCATGATCATAGTATCTCACCTGGCAGGTAAGTAGGAGTTGGGCTAGAGCTGGGGAGGGTCACTGCTCGGGCACCCCCCTCTCAAGTGAAAGAGATCCAACTGAGGCAGCACAAGGGAACTCTCGAAAGAAGAACAAGGCTAGAGGAAGATCTGATATAAAGAAATCTGATTTTTACCAGAGCTGACCAGAGGAAAGCACAAACACAGTCCCCCACTACCACAAATAATGCAGTCGAGTTTCCCACATTTGGGGAAATCACAGGGGTCAGCATACCCAAAATGCAATGAATGAACCTCACCCTCGGAGAACAATCTTCATGAAAATGGTATCTCCTATGCAAAATAAGTATGATTTGGGATAGGGCTGGGGAGGGCCGCTGCTCAGGCACATCTCTGTCAAGTAAAGGAGATTCAACTGAGGCAGCACAAGGGAACTCCCATCTGGGGACAACAACTGCAGGGAGAACACATATTTTCAGATGAACATGGGAGGGCAGAAGGCTGCCTAATACTGAAGCACCCCCAAACAACAAACCAAATGCAACAACTAGTACAAGCATTCCTGGGGGAAGTTCTGCAGAAGACGGATTTGCATACGGTGATGTCATCCAAGCAGTGGGCCAAAGTTGGCTGGAACCCTCATCTGCATATGAAAAGAGAAAAGGGGTATGCAGGGCATGGCGGCCTTTTGCGGCGCTTGGATGACCCTTAGTTCACATTAAACACCCCCACCCTCCTTCGGTGTGGGGCTCATGTTTGCTATGCCCCAGCCCCTGAAGCATTCAAGCTGATTTCTTGCAGCAGCTGGGCACTGTAACAGCTCCAGAGCTGCTCTGTACGGCAAGTAAAAGGGTGTGGGCCCTGCAGCACTACCTGTAGTTTGCATTGTGCATTGGAAGGCACTTAAGAAAAGAGAAGTGGAAACAGACAGCAAACTAGGCTGGAGAGAGACCTGAGACAAAGAGATCTGAATTATACGAGAGCCGACCAGGGGAAACACAAATTATGCAGTCAAGTTTCCCACATTTGGGGAAATCGCAGGAGCAGCACACCCAGAGTGCAATGGGTGAGCCTTGCCCTGGGAGAAGCACCTACGTGATCATAGTATCTCACCTGGCAGGTAAGTAGGAGTTGGGCTAGAGCTGGGGAGGGTCGCTGCTCGGGTACCCCCCTGTCAAGTGAAGGAGATCCAACTGAGGCAGCACAAGGGAATTCTCGAAAGAAGAACAAGGCTAGAGGAAGATCTGAGACAAAGAAATCTGACTTTTACCAGAGCTGACCAGAGGAAAGCACAAACACAGTCCCCCACTACCACAAATAATGCTGTCGAGTTTCCCACATTTGGGGAAATCACAGGGGTCAGCATACCCAGAATGCAATGAATGAACCTCACCCTGGGAGAATAATCTTCATGACCATGGTCTCTCCTATGCAAAATAAGTATGATTTGGGATAGGGCTGGGGAGGGCCGCTGCTCAGGCACATCTCTGTCAAGTAAAGGAGATTCAACTGAGGCAGCACAAGGGAACTCTCATCTGGGGACAACAACTGCAGGGAGAACACATATTTTCAGATGAACATGGGAGGGCAGAAGGCTGCCTAATACTGAAGCACCCCCAAACAACAAACCAAATGCAACAACTAGTGCAAGCATTCCTGGGGGAAGGCCTGCAGCAGATGGATTTGCATATGGTGATGTCATCCAAACAGTGGGTCAAAGTTGGCTTCAACCCTCGTCTGCATATGAAAAGAGACAAGGGGCGTGCAGGGCATGGCGGCCTTTTGCGGCGCTTGGATGACCCCTAGTTCGCATTACACACCTCCACCCTCCTTCGGTGTGGGGCTCATGTTGGCTATGCCCCAGCCCCTGCTTCAGGGGCTGGGGCATAGCCAACATGAGCCCCACACCAAAGGAGGGTGGGGGTGTTTAATGCAAACTAGGGGTCATCCAAGCACTGCAAAAGGCCGCCATGCCCTGCATGCCCCTTTTCTCTTTTTATATGCAGATGAGGGTTCTAGCCAACTTTGGCCCACTGCTTGGATGACATCACCGTATGCAAATCCGTCTGCTGCAGACCTTCCCCCAGGAATGCTTGTACTAGTTGTTGGATATGGTTTGATATTTGATGGTGCTTCAGTATTAGGCAGCCTTCCGCCCTCCCATGTTCATCTGAAAAGATGTGGTCTCCCTGCAGTTGTTGTCCCCAGACGAGAGTTCCCTTGTGCTTCCTCAGTTGAATCTCCTTAACTTGACGGGGGAGGGGCTGCCCGAGCTGCCACCCTCCCCAGCCCTATCCCAACTCATACTTATTTTACATATTAGATCTCTTGATCATGAAGATTGTTCTCACAGGGTGAGGTTCATCCATTATATTTTAAAATAGGAAGGTACAAATTACATATTTGAATTGCATCTATGTGCTGGATTCAAATGCCCCCCCCCCCCCTTCCTTTCTCAATTGTGCCCGTCAGCAGCTATTCTAAGGTTGCTGCCAATGGGTGTGACACATTAATTTCTTCTGTAGGGTACACTGGACTCCACAAGGATTCACATTGGGGTGTAGAGTAGGATCTTGATCTGAGGCACCAACCGGCTCAAAGCTTTTGACTGTTCCCAAGATGCTCAGCGCATCCTCCTCTATAACCCCGCTTCCATGAACAGGGAGCTCAGTTTGTAGTTGGTGCCTTCAGTAGCAGGCCACTTAACAGGGGCCTGCCTCAGGCAGCCTATTCTTAGCTATTAATTTTGACAAGAAAAGAAGAACTTGTTTTATGAGAATCTACAAGGGCTGCAGCAGGCTAGGTCTAATAGACATCTTTACTGCAGCTTCATCACTCCCAGCGGCGCTGTATACTCCCGTGCCCTGGTTGCTGGGTCACTGCAGCGGAGGCTCCGGTTTCTTCCTAAGGTCAGTCACACACACACACCGCCCTTCCGGATCACGAGGCCGCTGATTAAGGGGAGCGTGGCCGTAGGGGGTGGGCCGTGTGCGCACTGGGGTGGACACTGATTACTGGGCAGCCGCTCCACTAGCCACCAGGTACAGTTAAGGAGCACAGGTCTGGGGGTTTTTCTCCTATATTAACCCAATTTTGTACTGCCCGCAGCGCATTGTGATAGGTAATAGGGCCTGATTCAGGTTGGATTGCAATCACAATAAGCGATCCAACTGCAAAAATTGCTAAGAGCATACGCATGTGCCTGCATGCGATCGCCTCTGCCTGTCAATCGGGGCAGGGGGGGAGAGTGGGGTCAGCAACACTCCATTTCCAAGTCAGGGATGGAGCAGTGCGGGGGCAAGGCTTCAAAATGGGGTCTGCAATGGAGGAGACACAGGGGGCGTGGTCACAGCGGCTGTATGACATCACATTCAGCCGCTGTGATCACAAAAATGGTGGCGACTTCCTGCGCGCACATACAGTCTGCACCAGCAGGAGGCTACACCATTGTTTATGATCACGCTGAACTGCAGTGCGACTGCAATTACAGCATGGTCAAGAAGGGAGGTGTCATACTGGGTGGCCATGCCCTGTCACTGTGCAGGAGCCAGCACCGCTTACACACTAGTCCCCGGGTGCAGCACCCAACCCCCGGGACACCCGGAGCAACAAAATGTAGATTCAGGCCACCAGGCCACGCCCCTACCTATGAAATCATGCCTCCTTTTTACCATTGCGCTGCTTATTTGCACGCACTGCATTACAATCTCCCTCGACACCTCTCTGGGTGTCACCAGTGATAGTGACACCTCTGCCATGCTTGTAGCAGCTAGTCCAAAGATCTATGCCTCAAGCCCTGAGTGTTTGCCCTTGTGACTTGTTGATCATCATAGCGAAGCAGATGCTTACAGAAAACTGCAGGGGCTTAGATTGAAAATAAAAAAAATCGATGGGTATAAGGTAGAGAGGAGCGGGTTCGGTTCTCCGAGAACCGAATTCCCCACGAACTCCACGTGGTTTACACTGGTCTGAGGCAGGCTCGGTTGTTCCCGCCTGACTCGGAAAACCTGAACAAGGGAAAATGTCATCATCCCGCTGTCGGATTCTCGCGAGATTCGGATATTATATATAGAGCTGCGCGTTGCCGCCATTTTTACTCGTGCATTGAAGAGAGAGCGGAGAGGACGTGGCTATGTTCTCTCAGTGGAAATCTCAATATCAGTGCTCAGTATCAGTGGTTACTTATTGCTGCTCAGTAATACTAGTAGTGTGTCTCTCCTGCTCAGTGTCAGTTCTCAGTAGTATCCTCATCAGTGCTCAGTATCACTGCTCATTGTCTTGTGCTGCATTGTGGTGCTCAGCATACTACAGTACATTACTAATAGTCCAGTGCTGCATCTTGCTGCTCAGTGTCAGTTCTAGTATCCTCATCAGTGCTCACTATCACTGCTCATTGCATTGTGGTGTTCTGTATACTACAGTAATATAGTAACATATAGTAACATAGTTTTTGAGGTTGAATAGAGGCAAATTGCCCATCGTGTTCAACCTGTTTTAAGTTGTGATGATTCTACATACTTGCTGAATAATGTTTTATGACTAGTTAGCTACTATAACTCATGTTACCCCCGGATTAACCATGTTGATATTTTAAGTATTATAACCTTGGATAGCTTTTTCATTCAGAAATGTAGCCATTCCTTTTTTAAATCCAATTACAGAGTCCGCCATTACCACCTTCCCTGGCAGGGAATTCCACATCCTGATTGCCCTAACAGTGAAGAAACCTTTCCTCCATTGCGTTCTGAACTTTCCTCCAGTCGCAGCGAGTGACCACGTGTTCTTTTAATAAAT
Source organism: Pseudophryne corroboree (assembly GCF_028390025.1). Lineage (NCBI taxonomy): Eukaryota > Metazoa > Chordata > Amphibia > Anura > Myobatrachidae > Pseudophryne > Pseudophryne corroboree. The sequence goes on from NW_026969651.1 coordinate 649,466, forward strand.
AATTCCTCTGATAACTCTTTGTTATGTATCTTTACATATTTGAAGATATTAATAATATCTCCTCTTAGGCACCTCTTTTCTAGTGTATACATATTCAGCCTAGTAAGTCTTTCCTTATAGTCCAGTACTTTTAGGCCTTTAATCAATTTAGTCTTCAGGATCTCTCGGACTTCCATGAGCAGCAGAGTAGTGCAATGGAAGGATGCTGGGCGCATAACCCAGAGGTCGATTAATCGAAACTATCCTCTGCTATGTGCATTTTTTTTTATAATTAAAGTAATCAAAAACTGGGATTGATATTTTGGCTCTTTTATTTTTACTTAAAGTACAATAACTTTTATCATTTTAATTTGTTTTAATAGTATATTGACAGCATTGTTTTCTTTAAAAAATCCACTTAATTTTCTTTACCCTATTACTGAAATGGTAATTGACAAAAACAAACTACATTGTCACCAGAAGAGCAATGCAAAATGTACAAGTGATATATTAAAATCATCTTCCATCTTGAATTTCAATGATGCATTGGGACAACAATTTTGTGAGAAACATCTTCACCCATAAAGAAAGATTTTCTTAATTCCTTATCTGTGTGCTGATTAGATATTACCTTGTTTTCACATTAAACAGACTTCCACATGAGAAAGCAGCAAGGATGCAGTAACGTTTATGTTTCCTGGTGTCAACCTGTATTATTTCAGTAGACATTGAAATGAGGATGCATCTTGCTGCCTTTCCAATGTAGCAAGTTTAATTCAGTAATAGGTGAAAAAACATTCCTACAAAGGTGTTAATCAGAGACTTGGCTTTGTGGACACTTTTCAGAGAGCAAATTTGTTAGCATAAAAATAAAGTCAGAAAATGAAGAGCTGTTTAATCACTCAATTGGACTTTTCTGCCAGCATAATTTTTTTTTCTCTGCAACCCACTGCTAAATTGTGCTTCCTAGCTGTTTTTTATAAAATCACTTAATCAAATCTAACTCTGATTACATCAGAGAAGGCCAGGTACCCTACACCATAAGAGGGGGTTTGAAATTTTGACTTGTCTACTTAAAGATCACCAAAATCTGATCACAAGGTCAATTACATCCCTGGGTGGGATTGAACCACCAACCTTTTGGTTAATAGCCAAACATGCTAACCGATTGCACCACAGAGACACCTCGTAAAAGTCCATTCTGACAAAGGCTAATAAGCATTCATCTAGAACGTTTCCTAGAAAAACTTTAAAAAGTCAATAATCTGGAGAGTTTTTGTAAGAAACACATTGCTACTTTCCCATGATGAGTGAGTGCTTCAGGATCTCTTGCACTTACATGAGCAGCAGAGTACTGCAACGGAAGCATGCTGGGCCCATAACCCAGATGTAGGCAGATTAAAACTATCTTCTGCTATATGCATTGTTTTTTGTTAATTAAAGTAATCCAAAACTGGGATTGATATTTTGGCTCTTTTATTTTTACTTAAAGTACAATAACTTTTACCATTTTAATTTGTTTTAATAGTAAATTGACAGTATTGTTTTCTTTCAAAAATCCACTTAATTTTCTTTACCCTATTATTAAAATGGTAATTGACAAAAACAAACTACATTGTCACCAGAAGAGCAGTATAAAATGTACAAGTGATATATTAAAATCATCATTCCAGCTTGAATTTCAATGATGCTTTGGTGCAACAATTTTGTGAGAAACATCTTCACCCATAAAGAAAGATTTTCTTAATTCCTTACCTGTGTGCTGATTAGATATCACCTTGTTTTCACATTAAACAGACTTCCCCATGAGGAAGCAGCAAGGATGCAGTGACGTTTATGTTTCCTGGTGTCAACCTGTATTATTTCAGTAGACATTGAAATGAGGATGCATCTTGCTGCCTTTCCAATGAAGCAAGTTTAATTCAGTAATAGGTGAAAAACCATTCCTACAAAGGTGTTAATCAGAGACTTTACTTTGTGGACACTTTTCAGAGAGCAAATTTGTTAGCATAAACATAAAATCAGAAAATGAAGAGCTGTTTAATCACTCAATTGGACTTTTCTGCCAGCATAGTTTTTTTTCTCTGCAACCCACTGCTAAATTGTGCTTCCTAGCTGTTTTTTATAAAATCACTTAATCAAATCTAACTCTGATTACATCAGAGAAGGCCAGGTACCCTACACCATAAGAGGGAGTTTGACATTTTGACTTGTCTACTTAAAGATTACCAAAATCTAATCACAAGGTCAATTACATCCATGGGTGGGATTGAACCACCAACCTTTTGGTTAATAGCCAAACATGCTAACCGATTGCACCACAGAGACACCTCGTAAAAGTATATACTGACAAAGGCTAATAAGCATTCATCTAGAACGTTTCCTAGAAAAACTTTAAAAAGTCAATAATCTGGAGAGTTTTTGTAAGAAACACATTGGTACTTTCCCATGATGAGTGAGTGCTTCAGGATCTCTTGCACTTACATGAGCAGCAGAGTACTGCAACGGAAGCATGCTGGGCCTATAACCCAGAGGTAGGCAGATTGAAACTATCCTCTGCTATATGCATTGTTTTTTGTTAATTAAAGTAATCCAAAACTGGGATTGATATTTTGGCTCTTTTATTTTTACTTAAAGTACAATAACTTTTACCATTTTAATTTGTTTTAATAGTATATTGACAGTATTGTTTTCTTTCAAAAATCCACTTAATTTTCTTTACCCTATTATTAAAATGGTAATTGACAAAAACAAACTACATTGTCACCAGAAGAGCAGTACAAAATGTACAAGTGATATATTAAAATCATCTTTCCAGCTTGAATTTCAATGATGCTTTGGTGCAACAATTTTGTGAGAAACATCTTCACCCATAAAGAAAGATTTTCTTAATTCCTTACCTGTGTGCTGATTAGATATCACCTTGTTTTCACATTAAACAGACTTCCCCATGAGGAAGCAGCAAGGATGCAGTGACGTTTATGTTTCCTGGTGTCAACCTGTATTATTTCAGTAGACATTGAAATGAGGATGCATCTTGCTGCCTTTCCAATGAAGCAAGTTTAATTCAGTAATAGGTGAAAAACCATCCCTACAAAGGTGTTAATCAGAGACTTGGCTTTGTGGACACTTTTCAGAGAGCAAATTTGTTAGCATAAACATAAAATCAGAAAATGAAGAGCTGTTTCGTCACTAAATAGGACTTTTCTGCCAGCATAATTTTTTTTCTCTGCAACCCACTGCTAAATTGTGCTTCCTAGCTGTTTTTTTATAAAATCACTTAATCAAATCTAACTCTGATTACATCAGAGAAGGCCAGGTACCCTACACCATAAGAGGGGGTTTGAAATTTTGACTTGTCTATTTAAAGATCACCAAAATCTGATTACAAGGTTATTTACATCCCTGGGTGGGATTGAACCACCAACCTTTTGGTTAATAGCCAAACATGCTAACCGATTGCGCCACATAGACACCTTGCAAAAGTAGATACTGACAAAGGCTAATAAGCATTTATCTAGAACGTTTCCTAGAAAAACTTTAAAAAGTCAATAATCTGGAGAATTTTTGTAAGAAACACATTGGTACTTTCCCATGATGAGTGAGTGCTTCAGGATCTCTTTCACTTACATGGGCTATTAACCAAAAGGTTGGTGGTTCAATCCCACCCAGGGATGTAATTGACCTTGTGATCAGATTTTGGTGATCTTTAAGTAGACAAGTCAAAATGTCAAACCCCCTCTTATGGTGTAGGGTACCTGGCCTTCTCTGACGTAATCAGAGTTAGATTTAATTAAGTGATTTTATAAAAAACAGCTAGGAAGCACAATTTAGCAGTGGGTTGCAGAGAAAAAAATAACATTTTAAACCTACCGGTAAATTTTTTTTCTCGTAGTCCGTAGAGGATGATGGGGACTCCGTAAGGACCATGGGGGATAGACGGGCTCCGCAGCAGACATGGGCACTTTAAGAAAGACTTTAGATCTGGGTGTGCACTGGCTCCTCCCTCTATGCCCCTCCTCCATACCTCAGTTAGAGAAACTGTGCCCAGAGGAGACGGACAGTACGAGGAAAGGATTTTTGTTAATCCAAGGTCAAGATTCATACCAGCCACACCAATCACACCGTATAACTTGTGATATACTACCCAGTTAACAGTATGAAAACAACATAGCATCAGTCCAAGACCGATGAAAACTAACATATAACCCTTATGTAAGCAATAACTATATACAAGTCTTGCAGAAGTAGTCCGCACTTGGGACGGGCACCCAGCATCCTCTACGGACTACGAGAAAAAGATTTACCGGTAGGTTTAAAATCTTATTTTCTCTTACGTCCTAAAAGATGCTGGGGACTCCGTAAGGACCATGGGGATTATACCAAAGCTCCCAAACGGGCTCCTGCGGATGACTCTGCAGCACCGATTGAGCAAACAGGAGGTCCTCCTCAGCCAGGGTATCAAACTTATAGAACTTTGCAAAGGTGTTTGAACCCGACCAAGTAGCAGCTCGGCACAGCTGTAGTGCCGAGACCCCCGGGCAGCTGCCCAAGAAGAGCCCACCTTCCTAGTGGAATGGGCCTTGACTGAATTAGGCAACGGCAATCCCGCCATAGAATGCGCCTGCTGAATCGTGTTACAGATCCAGAGAGCAATAGTCTGATTTGAAGCAGGGGTGCCAATCTTGTTGGCTGCATACAGGACAAACAGTGCTTCTGTTTTTCTGACTCTAGCCGTTCTGGCCACGTAAATTTTCAAAGCCCTGACCACATCAAGGGACTCGGAATCCTCCAAGTCACGCGTAGCCACAGGCACCACAATAGGTTGGTTCATATGAAAGGATGAGTCCACTTTTAGCAGGAATTGAGGACGGGTCTGCAATTCCGCTCTATCCATATGGAAAACCAGATAGGGGATTTTATGTGATAAAGCTGCTAATTCCGACACTCGCCTAGCGGAAGCCAAGGCTAATAACATGACCACCTTCCAAGTGAGATATTTAAACTCCACCATTTTAAGTGGTTCAAACCATAACCTTAACACCACGTTAAGGTCCCAAGGGACCACCGGAGGTACAAAAGGAGGCTGAATATGCAGTACTCCCTTCACAAAAGTTTGTACTTACTTCAGGAAGAGAGGCCAATTCCTTTTGAAAGAAAATGGATAAGGCCAAAATCTGAACCTTAATAGAGCCTAATTTTAGGCCCAAATTCACTCCAGTTTGTAGGAAGTGAAGGAAGTGGCCCAGGTGGAATTCTTACGTATGAGCATTCCTGGCCTCACACAAAGAAACATATTTTCGCCATATACAGTGATAATGTTTAGATGTCACGTCCTTCCTAGCCTTTATTAGCGTAGGAATGACCTCATCTGGAATACCCTTTTCCGCTAGGATCCGGCGTTCAACCGCCATGCCGTCAAACGCAGCCGCGGTAAGTCTTGGAACAGACAGGGCCCCTGTTGCAACAGGTCCTGTCTTAGAGGAAGTGGCCACGGATCTTCTGTGAGCATTTCCTGCAGATCTGGATACCAGGTCCTTCGCGGCCAATCTGGAACAATGAGAATTGTTCTTACTCCTCTTTTTCTTACTATTATCAACACCTTGGGTATGAGAGGTAGAGGAGGAAATACATAGACCGACCGGAACACCCACGGTGTCACTAGGGCGTCTACAGCTACTGCCCGAGGGTCTCTTGACCTGTTGCAATACCTCTGTAGCTTTTTGTTGAGGCGGGACGCCATCATGTCTATCTGGAACAGTCCCCACCGACTTGCAATCTGTGCGAAGACTTCCTGATGGAGTCCCCACTCTCCTGGATGTAGGTCGTGTCTGCTGAGGAAGTCTGCATCCCAGTTGTCCACTCCCGGAATGAACACTGCTGACAGTGCGCTTTGATAAAGCTAAATATTTATCTTATTTAAAACCCTTTGTGAGGTCTAAGAACACTGTACGCTATTTGCGTATGGAGTACCGTAAGGGTACGCTCGTTGCGTAACAATCGCTTAGCCGTGGTCGAGACGCTCAAGCGTCACGTTCGCTCACGGCCAAGAGATCACAGGCAGGCACGCTATTGGCTGCTGACTAACGTAATGGTTCGCTATAGCGTAACGGACGCTGTATCGGGAGCGGGCTGCTCGAGCGATACAGACGCTCACGAGAATACGCTGTTGGTATCGGGCACACTTATAGGTGAGCGACTACCGTAATGCTACGCTATCAGCGTAGCGGACGCTCGAGACCACGAGGAGATCACGAGCGGCGCCGACGCTCACAATGTTAAACCTTTATGTCTAAACCACAAACAATGTAATTTGCTGTAAAACCTTAGTGTAGAGATAGGGTGTAAATGCAACACTGTATAACCTTATTAACTCAAAAGCTGTTCGAGCGTCACCGACGCTCTGAGAATACTTAACACTATAAGAAATACACAAATACCGTGCTTAGGGTCCAACGCCTAATATATATATTATGAATGTTATACTTGCAAAAGAATTAATACAATACAAGTCATACACTACAATATAACATAGACTAACTAACCAGGTAACTACACAGTAAATACAATACAAGTACGTTTAAGAGAAAATGAGAGAAAGAGAAGAGAGAGAGAGAAAGATATGGCCCATAATAACAAGAAAAGACAATATGATTACGGAGAAAACTTACGCACAAAGGAAACGATCGCATGCGCCTCTGGACATCCAGCTCCCGATTTTCAGCAATGATAACCGATGAAGAGTGAGTGCTGGATGTGATCGGCCTGTCTATTTATGCCCCACACACAATACAATTCAATGGTCCCTACAATCTCATTGTTCATTGGACACAGGAATTCGTCTTCGCATTATAACAAAAGGTCATAGGTTGATTCATACAGGTGGGCTGTGACTATTTCCAACAGCTCAGGTGGGAGGGAAACTGGGTTTCCCGCCGCATGGATAAGTAAGTGCAAATACAGTAAATGTTCATAAACTTCTTATGTCCATAACTATTCGCACGAGCGATTGATCCGCTTCAAACCAACACCGGAATATTGCTAATTAAATACTCTTCCGATGGATACTAAACACCACTGTATTACTCCTGTCTGACCCTTCGTATCAAACAATGAGGGATCTCTCTGTCCAGGAACATACTACATTAACTAAACTTTCAGAATCTATCAAAGGGACCATAATCTACAAAATGCATTATATGGTGAAAATATGTAACGAAAGAGTCGCCCGCTAGACGCACACAATCTCTACCGTAAATGTGCATACCGTGCGCCTGCGGGTGCCCGCAACAGCGAGTATGCGCACGCACGGTAGAGCGCACGCATGCGCAGCAGGGACACATATGAGGTGCAAATATGGCAGTGTGCATCGTGATATTTTTCTGACTTTGACAGTCCACCCTTTGGCAGTCAACAATAACTGCCACTTCCTAAAACATTTCAAAAAGAGAAAAATATATGTCAGGGGTTAATACATTTACATGGTTGGGTAGGGGAGGAGAGGAGAAGGTAGGAAAAGGGTATGACCTAGTGAGATAGCAGAAGCATGTGTGTATGAATCCATGTTTGGGGGGTCATGTATCATCGTGCCGTACGTGTTTTAAATCAAGCTTTGAGGTATTGCGAAGTATACATTTGAATTCCTTCTTATCCCGTGGTACGGGTCTGTGGATGGGCTGTCAAACTTTACCGAGCTTTTTTCGGATTTTGGTTGTAACAAAAATGGGGAGCACATTTTAGTTGATGATACATGAATGGGGGAATATGTGATTGCTGATATCTGTGCCTGTATTCCCTATACTATGTGTGTAATTACCTGAAGGTTGTAGAGATGAAGAAAATACATAGTTACGGTAAATGCAGTGGTATTCTATGTCAGGTTAATGAACATTCGTCGATTGAGGTCTTGTTTGGTGTCTGTTGAATGCAGTCTTCTTTGTGCTTTTGCCCATAAGGTGCGAGCAAAAAGCTTTGTCAATGTCCATAGATTTACAAAAGTGTTGGGCTAGAGTAATTTTAAAATTTCTAGGGAAACTGGGGATCTATGGCATAGTTCATCAAAAATCTGTGTATAAGGTTGTCAAAACTTCTTCTTTAATCCATCTGTTGTCTGTATATCGGCTCATCAAATTCCTCGTCCAAGTGGGTCTTTTTACCTCAGAGGAAAACGGAAAAACAGGTGAAAGAAACGGACCGTAGAAATCGCATTACAATTTCCTCACTCCTTAAACTCATCACCCTGGTACTTCGTTTGCACTTCGTTAAAGCCTGACCGCATCTAAATATCAAGCCAATCGTTATGATAACACCTAAGATACATAGGAGAAACTTCCCTACATCCATTATAACTCCTTGAGCCCATTCTCCTAAACCGGAGAACCAATTTCGCGGGTTCAACCATGACACCCAACTAGTCAGCTCATTACTCACAGCAGCAAGGGTGAGATTGTGTCTCCTGCGAAATTCCCACTTCAATTGGAGAATATCGTCCATCTTTTGGTCTATGACCTCGACCGGGTCCTCGGTACTATTCGTTATATATGTGCAGCATTTCACGCCGTACTGCGTTGCCAGTGTGACACAATATCCACCTGTTACTGCTGTGAGATAATTGAGAATCATTCTATGCTGAACTAGTTCTGTTTTATAAGCTTGAAGTTCTCTTCCAGTATACCTAAACGTGTCATCATACATTTCTGTGATATTGTCTAACAAATTTGCGAGCGCAGATATGTATTTATAATTCAACACTCCTCTGGCGGTGCGAGTGAGGTCTAACGCAAGTAGAAACTGAATCCCGGTGGATTCATGGATCATGTCAGAGGCCGGGTGCTCTGTTCTTTCTATCAGGTGCTGTTTAACTACGTGCTCGTAATGGGTGTGAGTATAAGGAGTTTGGGCAACACGGTGTATGTCTTTCATTTTGGCATGTGATACAGTCATTACCTCAGGCAATACTTTTCCAATATAACACAATCCTTCAGAGTTTGGGGCAAGCCACTTATACGCCTTCCTCCCGCATATGAAATATGCATCATCGGGGAGAACATATGGGACGGAGTAGGACATAACCATATTACACATTTTCCATGTGAAATCTCCTAACCCTAATTCTCCCATCTGTCTAGTACACGTATCAGCTTGTACGATATGTGCACAGTATCCTGGTGATACCTCTCCAACTCTCGTAATCCTACTTCCTAGGGTATACCTATACCGGAAAGATTTTCCTCTACTGGCTATGTGGCGTATAAGCTCTGTATCTGTCGGCATTCTATCTGCTCTATATGAAAAGGTCATGGTTTGGTTACTCCATGACACTTCCCAATTTCCCGGCTTTCGGGGATTGGAAATGTTAAAACATATGAGGGATCTATCCACATGATATTGGTGGAGCTTCAAACTAGGAGGACTGGAGATATTAAACCTCCTGTCCACCGGTCTCCCACCACTTAGCTCAAGTACCTCCCCTATCGTTAAAGGAAATGGTACTAGTCCTGATTTGCTATGACCTTGAGGTACTTGAGAGCATACCCAACAATCTGTTTGATTTAACACGCTACCCACTAAGGAGTGATAGTCACTCAAGGGATGCCGGTCCATGTGGATATTAAAACTGGATTGGCATTTCTTAATGCACCCATCCTCGACTACGTTGTCACAGAGCCTACAGATACAGTTTTCTTCAGCTAACAATCCTTCACAATTCCTTCTATTGTCAATGCTATCGGATCGTTTTCTGATACTCGCCTTTGCTTGTTGATTATGTTGTTCTCGGAAAACTACGCCTCCATCTCTGTCATCAGAACCCATTCCAGAACCTCTCTCGACCTCCATGGTACTCTCGCCGGAACAGACTGCTCTGGTCAACATCATGGTCAACAGGAAAATCCGGATCACAGTCTCTTGGGGCAAGTCCATCTTATAGGAGGAAACGAAGAAGAATGAGAAGGGGGGGGAAATAATTTGAGGGAGAGGGGATGGGAAGTTGGAGAAAAACAATAAAAGGGAACAGGGAATCGACAACTGCTTTTGATCTTGTGATTTTCAATGCTCAGGTGCCGCCTCAGTCCTCCTGGAACAGACACTCCAGTGATACAACGTCCTCTACCGTCTGTTCCTTATCACGGGACCTCTCTGGATCAGCAACCTTCTTACAATGGGACGAATGAACCCAAGTCTCTCTCTCGGCAACTTTCAATGCTGTAGTGCTAGTCAATAAGACTTGGTATGGTCCTTCCCATCTGTCAATAAGGCAACCTGAGCGTAGAAAATTTTGTATCATTACATACTCCCCAGGTTCAATGTCATGACAATTACTATCTGGTAAATCAGGAATCACCAACTTCAAATTATTATTTTGATTCCTTAGCTGTTTACTCATATTAACCAGGTACTTTACAGTCACTTCATTGTTACACTTCAAATCATCCTGAGGGTTAATCATAACATGCGGTTGTCGACCAAACAAGATTTCAAAAGGGGACAGATTAAGAGGGGACCTGGGAGTGGTTCTGATGCTGTACAGTACAATGGGTAAAGCTTCTGGCCATGTCAATCCTGTTTCTGCCATAACTTTGCTCAAATTATTTTTAATAGTGCTATTCACTCTTTCCACCTTCGCACTCGCCTGTGGACGGTATGGAGTGTGCAGCTTGCTATCAATTCCCATCAACTTACACATTCCTTGAAAGACATCACCTGTAAAATGGGTACCCCTATCACTTTCGATAATTCTAGGGATACCATATCTACATACAAATTCCTGCACAATTTTCTTAGCAGTAAACATAGCGGTATTTGTGGCCGCCGGGAATGCTTCAACCCAATTTGAGAACACATCTATACAAACAAGTACATATTTCAAATTTCGACAAGGGGGTAATTGAATGAAGTCAATCTGTATTGCCTGGAAAGGACCGCCTGCAGGTGGGATATGAGATGGTTCTGTTGGTATTGCCTTTCCGATATTCTTTCTCAAACAGGTAAGGCATGACATTGCTCTCTTACTTGCATGAGATGAAAATCCTGGGGCGCACCAATATGCTCTTACCAACTTGCACATTCCTTCCTTGCCCAGATGAGTCAGCCCGTGAGCTGCCTCAGCTAAACATGGAAGATATGCTCTGGGGGCCACCGGTTTACCTTGTCCATCCGTCCAGAGTCCTGAGGACTCCTGGCCATATCCCTTCGCCTTCCAGACTGCCTTTTCCTGTGTGGAACACAAATTTTGCATTTCACACAACTTCTGTGTGTTGATGGTATTAAATACCATCAGTTGTGTGGTGTCTGTCTGTCTGGGGGTACCAGCTGCTAACTTAGCTGCTTCGTCTGCTCGGCTGTTACCAAGTGATACTGGGTCCTGGCTATATGTGTGTGCTTTACACTTGATAACAGCCACTCTGTCGGGTTCCTGTATCGCTGTTAGAAGCCTTTTGATGTGAGCTGCATGCGCTACCGGTGTACCAGCTGCCGTCATGAAATTTCTGAGGCGCCATAGGGCTCCGAAATCATGGACTACCCCGAATGCGTATCTAGAGTCGGTGTAGATATTGGCTGATTTGCCCTTAGCCAATTCACATGCTCTGGTTAGGGCGACCAGTTCAGCAACCTGGGCTGAGTGAGGTGGGCCTAGCGGTTCCGCTTCTATGGTGCCTTGGTCATCTACGACTGCGTATCCAGTACACAAGTCTCCCGAGTCTGACTGTCTGTGACAACTACCGTCCGTGTAGAAAGTTAGATCTACATTTTCCAGCGGGTTGTCACTGATGTCAGGCCTTGCGGTAAAATTTTGGGTCAAATATTCCATACAATCATGTGTGTCCTCCTGTGTGTTAAATTCTCCTTCCCCACCACTCTCATCCTCCACCCTTTGTGCCTGTCCAGGCACACCTGGGAGATATGTTGCAGGATTTAATGCACTGCATCTCCTTATGGTGATGTTTACGGGGGCCATTAGTGCCAATTCCCATCTTGTAAACCGCGCTGATGAGACGTGCCTGGTTTGGGCAGAATTTAGCAAGGCTGACACTGCATGTGGTGTATGAATTGTGAGGTTGTGACCTAGCACTACATCTTCGCTTTTCGTTACTAGCAATGCTATCGCAGCGACGCTTCGCAAGCATGTGGGGAGGGATCGCGCTACCGTGTCTAGCTGAGCGCTGTAGTATGCTACTGGCCTGCTGGCATCACCGTGCTTTTGGGTTAAGACGCCTGCCGCGCAACCAGCACTTTCTGTTCCGTACAGCTCAAAGGGTTTCCCATAGTCTGGCATACCTAATGCTGGTGCCTGCGTTAGGCACTGTTTAAGTCTCTCAAATGCCATCTCGGACTCGTCTGTATGCGAAATCCGATCAGGTTTGTTTGAGGAGACCATCTCCTGCAGAGGTAACGCTAGAATGGAAAACCCTGGGATCCAGTTACGGCAATACCCACACATTCCTAAAAATGTTCTGATCTGTTGCTGGGTTTTTGGCAGAGTCATGTCTCTAATTGCTTGAATTCTATCAGTGGTCAGGTGTCTCAGTCCTTGTGTTAGACAGTGTCCCAAATATTTTACCTTAGTTTGGCATAATTGCAACTTGTCTTTGGAAACCTTGTGTCCTGTGTCTGAAAGATGAAACAGGAGCTGTTTCGTATCCTTCAGGGATGCTTCCAATGAATCAGAACACAGTAGTAGATCATCCACGTACTGTATTAATACTGATCCACTCTCTGGTTGGAAAGACTGTAAACAATCATGCAAAGCCTGGGAAAATATACTTGGACTGTCTATGAAACCTTGTGGTAATCGAGTCCATGTGTATTGGACTCCTCTGTATGTGAATGCAAACAAATATTGGCTGTCAGGGTGCAGAGGTACCGAAAAGAAAGCGGAGCAGAGGTCAATAACAGTGAAAAATTTCGCAGTGGGAGGGATTTGCATAAGGATGACAGCTGGATTTGGCACTACGGGGAACTGACTCTCAACTATTTTGTTGATCCCCCTTAGATCCTGCACTAGCCGGTAACCCCTCCCCCCACTCTTTTTCACAGGGAAGATGGGACTATTGGCAGTGCTGGACGTTCTTACCAGAATACCCTGTTGTAGCAAGCGCTCTATTACGGGATACACTCCTAACTCCACCTCTGGCTTCAGAGGGTACTGTGGGATTTTTGGAGCTATCCTACCATCTTTTACTTGTACAACTACTGGAGCTACGTTTGCCATTAATCCAGTGTCCTGTCCATCTTTAGTCCAAAGTGACTCTGGTATCTGGGATGTCATTTCTTCTACTTTGGATGGAGTCCTATTTGTCATAATGGTATGTGACATTAATTTTGATGGGGAGTCTAACATGTCTCGCACTTCCTGAGCGTGATTCTCAGGTATGTCCAAGAATACACCTTCAGGAGTACAATAAATGACGCACCCCATTTTACACAATAAGTCTCTTCCCAGGAGATTAGTCGGTGCCGATGCAGCCAGCAAAAAGGAATGCTTGGTATGTAAAGGCCCTACTGTAATCTCGGCTGGTTTGCTAACAGGGTAGTGCTGGACTACTCCCGTTACCCCTATGGCTGGAATTGTCTTACCAGTGGTTCTCATGCCCACTGTCGAATTTATCACTGATTTGGCCGCCCCTGTGTCTACAAGAAAGTTTAATGATTTACCAGCTACATTGATTGCAATTTCAGGTTCACTCCCAAGGCTTGCAATCAATTTTACTGGCTGCAGATTACAGGTATGGCTACACCCCTATTGGGTATGGTGACCTCCCTGAATCCCGCTGGCAGCAACTACTTGTGAAGGGGTTAAATGGGAACTGCCAGGAGTTTGCCAGTCTCTGTTCGGGGGGTAGAACAAGACAAATTGTAAAAGAATGTGGTGACTTGCGCCCTTCTAGCTGCTGCTTAGATCCACTCACAAGAGCACCAAACTCGTTGAAAACATATATACAAAACAATGGAGAGCGGTCCTTGAGCGCTGCTAGATGGTCCAGACAGTTCCTGATGACCTGTATATTATTGATATAGGTGGAAGAATACGATCAATCAACCAGTGAACACAATATTGTAATCACTGTTTGGGAACCCTTGAACTCACCGTAACTCAGTGAGATGCGTTCACGTAAAGGTTTCTTTGATTGGTCGTTATATATCCTCCACCAATAGCCCCATATAAGCACACATGAAACGACACTCACCTGGGCGTAAAAGCCCTATATGCACGAAAAGGTTTCTTTTATCCACTTGTTTTCAGGCAGGCAGACGTGACCAGAAAGTTCATAAAAACAATTTATTCATCCAAAAAAGAATAATCCATAAAAATGTACAAGTAAAAATAATTCCTCCTGATTAAGCTGGGAGGTGTTTTGTTCCACTCTAAACCCCAAAGGTATATGGAAGACTTTTTTAAGAAGAGAAACACTCCTCACCGTACCGTTCCCAGGACACGAGTAGGATGGGGTGATCTCTCTTAGATGTTTAGCGGAAAAAGCTTCCAGCCGATAGGGTAAGTTGGAATGGACACCAGCAACCAGGGGATCTCCAGAACACCAACGCGTTTCGGAATGTCTTCCTTCCTCAGGGTGTAAAGTCAAACAAAACACTGGGGTTTTTATACCCTGTAACCTAGGTCACATGATCCTTTCTGCCAATTTACTAATTAATCCCTTATAAACACTATAATTCCTATATAGTACATCACTATCTACAATATTTACCAAACTCATATAATAAATATTCAGATTTTATACACGGATAAATACAACAAACAATGTATTTGCATTTTTGTTCACTCCAATAACTAAATTGGTTATATATAAAACCAGTTAAGTATCATGAATTCCATTGGTCTCTCCATTAATATCATTGTAATCAAACCCATTCTAATCCTTTCTCCACATTTTTAAAAAAGCCTAATACCCATAATCCTAAGTGGTATCCTATCAGATCATTGGTGACTCAGTTGCTATAACAACCGCACGTTCACAGTTCTTTATAGTGGAAATGTTCATGAACCGTAGTTATACTTCCGGATGTTCGCGTCACGTCACTTCCTGGTCGTGACCCGCAAACAACGCGGCACATCCTGGCGATGGATGAATCCGAGTAAACGCGGCTGTTTCTTATCCACGATACGTCACTTCCTGGTGATGAACCGCAAACCGGAAGATACTATATCAACTTGTGGATAGGAGATCGTTTCACTTTTTTGTCCAGGATTCTATGGGTCCCCATTTTCTGACGGATGTACGCCCTCATTTTATGTGCAATATTCACCATGGGAAACATGATAAAAAATATATGCATATTAGTCCATGTATTAAAAAATATATATACAGGTATAATATACCAACATATTAAAATATCACTATTAGCAGCATAATCAGTGCATATATTCACATGATGTCAGACAGTGCCATAAAAATAAACTTCACAAAAACCACTTGGTTTCAAACTCAACATTTAAACCTTTAGGAGCCAAAGTTCTAATTTCATAAATGCTCCTCATCTCCTCTTTGGCTAAGGATTCTTCCCTGTTATTTGTTCTCCAATTAGGTTGCACCGCCTTAATTCCACAAAAGCTCTTCATATGTCGGATATTACACTCATGTTTATCCTTAAAGTGCAATGACACATTATGTGTTTCCAATCCCTTTTTTATGTTTCTCACATGTTCAGCTAATCTGACCTTGAGCATACGGGATGTCCTACCTATATATTGTTTTTTACATTCACATTCCAACAAATATACTACATCCTTCGTATTGCACGTAATAAAGTCTCTGATCGCGTACGTTTTTCCTGTTTGTATAGACCTATATTCTGTGATCTTATTTGTTTCACTTGAACATACGCGACACATCTGACACATTCCACATCTAAAGAAACCCTTAGACTTGTTTCTAGTCATCATCCTAGGTACGGATAGGACACTCTTAACAATGTTATCTTTTAGATTACGTGCCTTCCGGTACACAAAGCGAGGACGTTCTGTAACATAAGGTTGCAATAAGGGGTCATTCCTCAAAATGCCCCAATGTTTTTTGATAATACCTTCTATTTGCTTATGTTGGCTGTTATATCCAGTAATAAATGGAATGCTGGTGTTATTCTTGAATCTATTTTCCTTCTTTACACCTTTTAACATATGGTCTCTATTTAATCCAAGTACATCATCCCTTGCTTTATCAATCATTTCTTTATTATAGCCTTTGGCTATAAATTGATTGCCGAGGTTAGCAGCTTGTTCCTCAAAGTCATTGAGGTCCGTGCAATTCCTTCTAATACGTTGAAATTGGCTTGTGGGGATACCACTCAGCCAGTTCCTATGATGGTTACTGCTATAATCAATGAATGAATTACAATCAGTGGGTTTTATAAAATTCTTAGTCTTAATTCTACCATCCTCTACATATATATTCAAATCCAAAAACTCCACTTGAGTAGAACTGATATTAAAGGTGAGAACAATATTATCGCCATTTGAATTCAAATGGCCGCAAAATTGTTCCAGGGATTGTCTATCACCCTTCCATACGAACAAGATGTCATCTATATAGCGGCTCCAGGCCACCAGACTGGCGCCAAGTTCATGGCCACTCCAAACAAACTGCTCCTCCCAAAAGGCCATAAAGAGGTTAGCGTAACTTGGCGCCAGCCTGGTGCCCATAGCCGTACCCCTAAGTTGGAGATAGAATTCATCACTGAACCAAAAAAAATTATTCTCAAGTATGAGGGAAATGCCTTCCAATATAAATTGAATTTTATCCTCTGCCATCTCACTCCTTCTCAGAAAAATTTCTACAGATTTCAAGCCTGTCTCATGGTTAATAATCGTGTACAAAGAGGCCACGTCTGCTGTAACTAAAAGATAATTTTCTCCCCACTCTATATCATTGATCTTATTAATGGTATCAATTGTATCTTTTAAATAGGAGGGGATGGATTTTACATAAGGTTGTAGGGAGTGATCAATGTACAAGGATAAGTTAGATAAACAGGAGTTAGTTCCGGCCACTATTGGCCGACCTGGGGGTTTTTCTTTACATTTATGCATTTTAGGCAATGTATAAATGACAGGGATGGATGGGTTCTCAATATATATAAACAAACGTTCCTCATCAGTTATAATCCTTTTGGAGGTATACATAGCCAAAAAGGTGTCTAGTTTTTTCATGATGTTATTATTAGGATTACCCTTTAATTTCTTATATGTGGTTTTATCCATGAGTTGTCTTACAATCTCTTCATTATAGTCGTCAACATTCATCACTACCACCCCCCCCCCCCTTATCTGCAGGTTTTATTACAATATCCTTGTTGTTACTCAAGGATTTGATGGCCTCCTGTTCCTTTCTAGTTAAATTTGTTTTTCTATGTGGTTTAAGATTAATAGATTCTAATTCCTCCTTTATGGCCTTTTCAAATGATTCCACAAAACAACCCCTTTTAAACTTTGGATAGAAGGAGGATTTTCTTTTAAATTTAATCCCTATCGATTCCTCATTAACACTATTGCTACTCGGGTTCTCTTCAAAAAATCTTTTTAGAGTTAATCTTCTAATAAATTTTTCGATGTCAACAAAGACATCGAATTTATTACATTTGTTTGAGGGAGCGAATTTTAAACCTCTCTCCAACACATTAGTCTCTTGTTCAGTTAAAGAATAATTGCTCAAATTATATATTTTAGTTTTGTATTCATTGGGGACATTTCCTTCTATTTGTTCTACACGGGGTGTGTTTTTTTCTTCTTTATTTCTCCGTTGTCTTCTCTCTTTATTCAAACATCTATTCTTGCCTCCCCTCTTACCCCTGGGTCTCTTCTCATGTTTTGAGGTTGTACCCGTGAGTGTGACCTTCTGGTACGGTTCCCTAAAAAATGTTCCTGTTCACCCATCATTCTAGATCTATTAGTCCCATGGAATCTGGAGTAATTTTCTCTTTCCTCTCTCAATCTCATTCTCTCTTCCCCATATCTAGGTCTTTGGTGCCATCTAGGTTGTTCCTCAAAATTTCTATATGCACCATTGGACCTCTCATATTCGTTATTTCTGAACCGTCCCCTATATGTAGGTCTATCTGGGGTTTGATTGTGCTGTCTTCCCCTCCTTTCTAATCCTCTATCTATAGGTGCTTGTTCCCTCTTATTATATCTGGGATTGACATCCCTATATCGTCTTTCCCTTCCTTCAATTTTACCATCACCACAGTTTTCAGTATTCATACTTCTATCTCCCTCCTGATGTCCGAGGGGATAGGGGGTACCTGTAGCATAATCATTTTTATCCCTTGTATATTTTTTATGTTTCTTTAACTTAAGTTCTTTTTCATTCCTTTCCACTTTTCTTATAACGTCTTCCTCCATTATACGGTATTCTTCTAACTTAGAGAACGGTTCCATTAAAGATTTAAGCATTTCAATCTCATTTTCTAAACTTCGTAGTTCCTTACTCCTTTCTTTAATTATAAAGGACATTAATGAAAGTGAGCATGTATCCAAAATACCACACCATCCTTCCTTGAAATCTTTAGATATATTCTCAAATGTGGGCATTTTATTAATACGTAATCCCCTCGGGACAATTTTCTCTGAGCAGTATTTTTCAAGGGAGGCTACCTCCCACCATAGTTTCCCTTCTTTAACCAAAAACTTCTCCATCTTATACATAGCATTCTTAAGGTCATAATCTTTAAGATTAACATCAATATTTTCATTGAAGATCTCTGTAATATGAGCCCTTCTTTCTGTTCTATGTTTGAACATTCTCAAGGCAGCAAAACACACACAAATAGGTGCAGAACAAGACAAATTGTAAAAGAATGTGGTGACTTGCGCCCTTCTAGCTGCTGCTTAGATCCACTCACAAGAGCACCAAACTCGTTGAAAACATATATACAAAACAATGGAGAGCGGTCCTTGAGCGCTGCTAGATGGTCCAGACAGTTCCTGATGACCTGTATATTATTGATATAGGTGGAAGAATACGATCAATCAACCAGTGAACACAATATTGTAATCACTGTTTGGGAACCCTTGAACTCACCGTAACTCAGTGAGATGCGTTCACGTAAAGGTTTCTTTGATTGGTCGTTATATATCCTCCACCAATAGCCCCATATAAGCACACATGAAACGACACTCACCTGGGCGTAAAAGCCCTATATGCACGAAAAGGTTTCTTTTATCCACTTGTTTTCAGGCAGGCAGACGTGACCAGAAAGTTCATAAAAACAATTTATTCATCCAAAAAAGAATAATCCATAAAAATGTACAAGTAAAAATAATTCCTCCTGATTAAGCTGGGAGGTGTTTTGTTCCACTCTAAACCCCAAAGGTATATGGAAGACTTTTTTAAGAAGAGAAACACTCCTCACCGTACCGTTCCCAGGACACGAGTAGGATGGGGTGATCTCTCTTAGATGTTTAGCGGAAAAAGCTTCCAGCCGATAGGGTAAGTTGGAATGGACACCAGCAACCAGGGGATCTCCAGAACACCAACGCGTTTCGGAATGTCTTCCTTCCTCAGGGTGTAAAGTCAAACAAAACACTGGGGTTTTTATACCCTGTAACCTAGGTCACATGATCCTTTCTGCCAATTTACTAATTAATCCCTTATAAACACTATAATTCCTATATAGTACATCACTATCTACAATATTTACCAAACTCATATAATAAATATTCAGATTTTATACACGGATAAATACAACAAACAATGTATTTGCATTTTTGTTCACTCCAATAACTAAATTGGTTATATATAAAACCAGTTAAGTATCATGAATTCCATTGGTCTCTCCATTAATATCATTGTAATCAAACCCATTCTAATCCTTTCTCCACATTTTTAAAAAAGCCTAATACCCATAATCCTAAGTGGTATCCTATCAGATCATTGGTGACTCAGTTGCTATAACAACCGCACGTTCACAGTTCTTTATAGTGGAAATGTTCATGAACCGTAGTTATACTTCCGGATGTTCGCGTCACGTCACTTCCTGGTCGTGACCCGCAAACAACGCGGCACATCCTGGCGATGGATGAATCCGAGTAAACGCGGCTGTTTCTTATCCACGATACGTCACTTCCTGGTGATGAACCGCAAACCGGAAGATACTATATCAACTTGTGGATAGGAGATCGTTTCACTTTTTTGTCCAGGATTCTATGGGTCCCCATTTTCTGACGGATGTACGCCCTCATTTTATGTGCAATATTCACCATGGGAAACATGATAAAAAATATATGCATATTAGTCCATGTATTAAAAAATATATATACAGGTATAATATACCAACATATTAAAATATCACTATTAGCAGCATAATCAGTGCATATATTCACATGATGTCAGACAGTGCCATAAAAATAAACTTCACAAAAACCACTTGGTTTCAAACTCAACATTTAAACCTTTAGGAGCCAAAGTTCTAATTTCATAAATGCTCCTCATCTCCTCTTTGGCTAAGGATTCTTCCCTGTTATTTGTTCTCCAATTAGGTTGCACCGCCTTAATTCCACAAAAGCTCTTCATATGTCGGATATTACACTCATGTTTATCCTTAAAGTGCAATGACACATTATGTGTTTCCAATCCCTTTTTTATGTTTCTCACATGTTCAGCTAATCTGACCTTGAGCATACGGGATGTCCTACCTATATATTGTTTTTTACATTCACATTCCAACAAATATACTACATCCTTCGTATTGCACGTAATAAAGTCTCTGATCGCGTACGTTTTTCCTGTTTGTATAGACCTATATTCTGTGATCTTATTTGTTTCACTTGAACATACGCGACACATCTGACACATTCCACATCTAAAGAAACCCTTAGACTTGTTTCTAGTCATCATCCTAGGTACGGATAGGACACTCTTAACAATGTTATCTTTTAGATTACGTGCCTTCCGGTACACAAAGCGAGGACGTTCTGTAACATAAGGTTGCAATAAGGGGTCATTCCTCAAAATGCCCCAATGTTTTTTGATAATACCTTCTATTTGCTTATGTTGGCTGTTATATCCAGTAATAAATGGAATGCTGGTGTTATTCTTGAATCTATTTTCCTTCTTTACACCTTTTAACATATGGTCTCTATTTAATCCAAGTACATCATCCCTTGCTTTATCAATCATTTCTTTATTATAGCCTTTGGCTATAAATTGATTGCCGAGGTTAGCAGCTTGTTCCTCAAAGTCATTGAGGTCCGTGCAATTCCTTCTAATACGTTGAAATTGGCTTGTGGGGATACCACTCAGCCAGTTCCTATGATGGTTACTGCTATAATCAATGAATGAATTACAATCAGTGGGTTTTATAAAATTCTTAGTCTTAATTCTACCATCCTCTACATATATATTCAAATCCAAAAACTCCACTTGAGTAGAACTGATATTAAAGGTGAGAACAATATTATCGCCATTTGAATTCAAATGGCCGCAAAATTGTTCCAGGGATTGTCTATCACCCTTCCATACGAACAAGATGTCATCTATATAGCGGCTCCAGGCCACCAGACTGGCGCCAAGTTCATGGCCACTCCAAACAAACTGCTCCTCCCAAAAGGCCATAAAGAGGTTAGCGTAACTTGGCGCCAGCCTGGTGCCCATAGCCGTACCCCTAAGTTGGAGATAGAATTCATCACTGAACCAAAAAAAATTATTCTCAAGTATGAGGGAAATGCCTTCCAATATAAATTGAATTTTATCCTCTGCCATCTCACTCCTTCTCAGAAAAATTTCTACAGATTTCAAGCCTGTCTCATGGTTAATAATCGTGTACAAAGAGGCCACGTCTGCTGTAACTAAAAAATAATTTTCTCCCCACTCTATATCATTGATCTTATTAATGGTATCAATTGTATCTTTTAAATAGGAGGGGATGGATTTTACATAAGGTTGTAGGGAGTGATCAATGTACAAGGATAAGTTAGATAAACAGGAGTTAGTTCCGGCCACTATTGGCCGACCTGGGGGTTTTTCTTTACATTTATGCATTTTAGGCAATGTATAAATGACAGGGATGGATGGGTTCTCAATATATATAAACAAACGTTCCTCATCAGTTATAATCCTTTTGGAGGTATACATAGCCAAAAAGGTGTCTAGTTTTTTCATGATGTTATTATTAGGATTACCCTTTAATTTCTTATATGTGGTTTTATCCATGAGTTGTCAAGGACCGCTCTCCATTGTTTTGTATATATGTTTTCAACGAGTTTGGTGCTCTTGTGAGTGGATCTAAGCAGCAGCTAGAAGGGCGCAAGTCACCACATTCTTTTACAATTTGTCTTGTTCTGCACCTATTTGTGTGTGTTTTGCTGCCTTGAGAATGTTCAAACATAGAACAGAAAGAAGGGCTCATATTACAGAGATCTTCAATGAAAATATTGATGTTAATCTTAAAGATTATGACCTTAAGAATGCTATGTATAAGATGGAGAAGTTTTTGGTTAAAGAAGGGAAACTATGGTGGGAGGTAGCCTCCCTTGAAAAATACTGCTCAGAGAAAATTGTCCCGAGGGGATTACGTATTAATAAAATGCCCACATTTGAGAATATATCTAAAGATTTCAAGGAAGGATGGTGTGGTATTTTGGATACATGCTCACTTTCATTAATGTCCTTTATAATTAAAGAAAGGAGTAAGGAACTACGAAGTTTAGAAAATGAGATTGAAATGCTTAAATCTTTAATGGAACCGTTCTCTAAGTTAGAAGAATACCGTATAATGGAGGAAGACGTTATAAGAAAAGTGGAAAGGAATGAAAAAGAACTTAAGTTAAAGAAACATAAAAAATATACAAGGGATAAAAATGATTATGCTACAGGTACCCCCTATCCCCTCGGACATCAGGAGGGAGATAGAAGTATGAATACTGAAAACTGTGGTGATGGTAAAATTGAAGGAAGGGAAAGACGATATAGGGATGTCAATCCCAGATATAATAAGAGGGAACAAGCACCTATAGATAGAGGATTAGAAAGGAGGGGAAGACAGCACAATCAAACCCCAGATAGACCTACATATAGGGGACGGTTCAGAAATAACGAATATGAGAGGTCCAATGGTGCATATAGAAATTTTGAGGAACAACCTAGATGGCACCAAAGACCTAGATATGGGGAAGAGAGAATGAGATTGAGAGAGGAAAGAGAAAATTACTCCAGATTCCATGGGACTAATAGATCTAGAATGATGGGTGAACAGGAACATTTTTTAGGGAACCGTACCAGAAGGTCACACTCACGGGTACAACCTCAAAACATGAGAAGAGACCCAGGGGTAAGAGGGGAGGCAAGAATAGATGTTTGAATAAAGAGAGAAGACAACGGAGAAATAAAGAAGAAAAAAACACACCCCGTGTAGAACAAATAGAAGGAAATGTCCCCAATGAATACAAAACTAAAATATATAATTTGAGCAATTATTCTTTAACTGAACAAGAGACTAATGTGTTGGAGAGAGGTTTAAAATTCGCTCCCTCAAACAAATGTAATAAATTCGATGTCTTTGTTGACATCGAAAAATTTATTAGAAGATTAACTCTAAAAAGATTTTTTGAAGAGAACCCGAGTAGCAATAGTGTTAATGAGGAATCGATAGGGATTAAATTTAAAAGAAAATCCTCCTTCTATCCAAAGTTTAAAAGGGGTTGTTTTGTGGAATCATTTGAAAAGGCCATAAAGGAGGAATTAGAATCTATTAATCTTAAACCACATAGAAAAACAAATTTAACTAGAAAGGAACAGGAGGCCATCAAATCCTTGAGTAACAACAAGGATATTGTAATAAAACCTGCAGATAAGGGGGGGGGGGGGTGGTAGTGATGAATGTTGATGACTATAATGAAGAGATTGTAAGACAACTCATGGATAAAACCACATATAAGAAATTAAAGGGTAATCCTAATAATAACATCATGAAAAAACTAGACACCTTTTTGGCTATGTATACCTCCAAAAGGATTATAACTGATGAGGAACGTTTGTTTATATATATTGAGAACCCATCCATCCCTGTCATTTATACATTGCCTAAAATGCATAAATGTAAAGAAAAACCCCCAGGTCGGCCAATAGTGGCCGGAACTAACTCCTGTTTATCTAACTTATCCTTGTACATTGATCACTCCCTACAACCTTATGTAAAATCCATCCCCTCCTATTTAAAAGATACAATTGATACCATTAATAAGATCAATGATATAGAGTGGGGAGAAAATTATTTTTTAGTTACAGCAGACGTGGCCTCTTTGTACACGATTATTAACCATGAGACAGGCTTGAAATCTGTAGAAATTTTTCTGAGAAGGAGTGAGATGGCAGAGGATAAAATTCAATTTATATTGGAAGGCATTTCCCTCATACTTGAGAATAATTTTTTTTGGTTCAGTGATGAATTCTATCTCCAACTTAGGGGTACGGCTATGGGCACCAGGCTGGCGCCAAGTTACGCTAACCTCTTTATGGCCTTTTGGGAGGAGCAGTTTGTTTGGAGTGGCCATGAACTTGGCGCCAGTCTGGTGGCCTGGAGCCGCTATATAGATGACATCTTGTTCGTATGGAAGGGTGATAGACAATCCCTGGAACAATTTTGCGGCCATTTGAATTCAAATGGCGATAATATTGTTCTCACCTTTAATATCAGTTCTACTCAAGTGGAGTTTTTGGATTTGAATATATATGTAGAGGATGGTAGAATTAAGACTAAGAATTTTATAAAACCCACTGATTGTAATTCATTCATTGATTATAGCAGTAACCATCATAGGAACTGGCTGAGTGGTATCCCCACAAGCCAATTTCAACGTATTAGAAGGAATTGCACGGACCTCAATGACTTTGAGGAACAAGCTGCTAACCTCGGCAATCAATTTATAGCCAAAGGCTATAATAAAGAAATGATTGATAAAGCAAGGGATTATGTACTTGGATTAAATAGAGACCATATGTTAAAAGGTGTAAAGAAGGAAAATAGATTCAAGAATAACACCAGCATTCCATTTATTACTGGATATAACAGCCAACATAAGCAAATAGAAGGTATTATCAAAAAACATTGGGGCATTTTGAGGAATGACCCCTTATTGCAACCTTATGTTACAGAACGTCCTCGCTTTGTGTACCGGAAGGCACGTAATCTAAAAGATAACATTGTTAAGAGTGTCCTATCCGTACCTAGGATGATGACTAGAAACAAGTCTAAGGGTTTCTTTAGATGTGGAATGTGTCAGATGTGTCGCGTATGTTCAAGTGAAACAAATAAGATCACAGAATATAGGTCTATACAAACAGGAAAAACGTACGCGATCAGAGACTTTATTACGTGCAATACGAAGGATGTAGTATATTTGTTGGAATGTGAATGTAAAAAACAATATATAGGTAGGACATCCCGTATGCTCAAGGTCAGATTAGCTGAACATGTGAGAAACATAAAAAAGGGATTGGAAACACATAATGTGTCATTGCACTTTAAGGATAAACATGAGTGTAATATCCGACATATGAAGAGCTTTTGTGGAATTAAGGCGGTGCAACCTAATTGGAGAACAAATAACAGGGAAGAATCCTTAGCCAAAGAGGAGATGAGGAGCATTTATGAAATTAGAACTTTGGCTCCTAAAGGTTTAAATGTTGAGTTTGAAACCAAGTGGTTTTTGTGAAGTTTATTTTTATGGCACTGTCTGACATCATGTGAATATATGCACTGATTATGCTGCTAATAGTGATATTTTAATATGTTGGTATATTATACCTGTATATATATTTTTTAATACATGGACTAATATGCATATATTTTTTATCATGTTTCCCATGGTGAATATTGCACATAAAATGAGGGCGTACATCCGTCAGAAAATGGGGACCCATAGAATCCTGGACAAAAAAGTGAAACGATCTCCTATCCACAAGTTGATATAGTATCTTCCGGTTTGCGGTTCATCACCAGGAAGTGACGTATCGTGGATAAGAAACAGCCGCGTTTACTCGGATTCATCCATCGCCAGGATGTGCCGCGTTGTTTGCGGGTCACGACCAGGAAGTGACGTGACGCGAACATCCGGAAGTATAACTACGGTTCATGAACATTTCCACTATAAAGAACTGTGAACGTGCGGTTGTTATAGCAACTGAGTCACCAATGATCTGATAGGATACCACTTAGGATTATGGGTATTAGGCTTTTTTAAAAATGTGGAGAAAGGATTAGAATGGGTTTGATTACAATGATATTAATGGAGAGACCAATGGAATTCATGATACTTAACTGGTTTTATATATAACCAATTTAGTTATTGGAGTGAACAAAAATGCAAATACATTGTTTGTTGTATTTATCCGTGTATAAAATCTGAATATTTATTATATGAGTTTGGTAAATATTGTAGATAGTGATGTACTATATAGGAATTATAGTGTTTATAAGGGATTAATTAGTAAATTGGCAGAAAGGATCATGTGACCTAGGTTACAGGGTATAAAAACCCCAGTGTTTTGTTTGACTTTACACCCTGAGGAAGGAAGACATTCCGAAACGCGTTGGTGTTCTGGAGATCCCCTGGTTGCTGGTGTCCATTCCAACTTACCCTATCGGCTGGAAGCTTTTTCCGCTAAACATCTAAGAGAGATCACCCCATCCTACTCGTGTCCTGGGAACGGTACGGTGAGGAGTGTTTCTCTTCTTAAAAAAGTCTTCCATATACCTTTGGGGTTTAGAGTGGAACAAAACACCTCCCAGCTTAATCAGGAGGAATTATTTTTACTTGTACATTTTTATGGATTATTCTTTTTTGGATGAATAAATTGTTTTTATGAACTTTCTGGTCACGTCTGCCTGCCTGAAAACAAGTGGATAAAAGAAACCTTTTCGTGCATATAGGGCTTTTACGCCCAGGTGAGTGTCGTTTCATGTGTGCTTATATGGGGCTATTGGTGGAGGATATATAACGACCAATCAAAGAAACCTTTACGTGAACGCATCTCACTGAGTTACGGTGAGTTCAAGGGTTCCCAAACAGTGATTACAATATTGTGTTCACTGGTTGATTGATCGTATTCTTCCACCTATATCAATAATATACAGGTCATCAGGAACTGTCTGGACCATCTAGCAGCGCTCAAGGACCGCTCTCCATTGTTTTGTATATATGTTTTCAACGAGTTTGGTGCTCTTGTGAGTGGATCTAAGCAGCAGCTAGAAGGGCGCAAGTCACCACATTCTTTTACAATTTGTCTTGTTCTGCACCTATTTGTGTGTGTTTTGCTGCCTTGAGAATGTTCAAACATAGAACAGAAAGAAGGGCTCATATTACAGAGATCTTCAATGAAAATATTGATGTTAATCTTAAAGATTATGACCTTAAGAATGCTATGTATAAGATGGAGAAGTTTTTGGTTAAAGAAGGGAAACTATGGTGGGAGGTAGCCTCCCTTGAAAAATACTGCTCAGAGAAAATTGTCCCGAGGGGATTACGTATTAATAAAATGCCCACATTTGAGAATATATCTAAAGATTTCAAGGAAGGATGGTGTGGTATTTTGGATACATGCTCACTTTCATTAATGTCCTTTATAATTAAAGAAAGGAGTAAGGAACTACGAAGTTTAGAAAATGAGATTGAAATGCTTAAATCTTTAATGGAACCGTTCTCTAAGTTAGAAGAATACCGTATAATGGAGGAAGACGTTATAAGAAAAGTGGAAAGGAATGAAAAAGAACTTAAGTTAAAGAAACATAAAAAATATACAAGGGATAAAAATGATTATGCTACAGGTACCCCCTATCCCCTCGGACATCAGGAGGGAGATAGAAGTATGAATACTGAAAACTGTGGTGATGGTAAAATTGAAGGAAGGGAAAGACGATATAGGGATGTCAATCCCAGATATAATAAGAGGGAACAAGCACCTATAGATAGAGGATTAGAAAGGAGGGGAAGACAGCACAATCAAACCCCAGATAGACCTACATATAGGGGACGGTTCAGAAATAACGAATATGAGAGGTCCAATGGTGCATATAGAAATTTTGAGGAACAACCTAGATGGCACCAAAGACCTAGATATGGGGAAGAGAGAATGAGATTGAGAGAGGAAAGAGAAAATTACTCCAGATTCCATGGGACTAATAGATCTAGAATGATGGGTGAACAGGAACATTTTTTAGGGAACCGTACCAGAAGGTCACACTCACGGGTACAACCTCAAAACATGAGAAGAGACCCAGGGGTAAGAGGGGAGGCAAGAATAGATGTTTGAATAAAGAGAGAAGACAACGGAGAAATAAAGAAGAAAAAAACACACCCCGTGTAGAACAAATAGAAGGAAATGTCCCCAATGAATACAAAACTAAAATATATAATTTGAGCAATTATTCTTTAACTGAACAAGAGACTAATGTGTTGGAGAGAGGTTTAAAATTCGCTCCCTCAAACAAATGTAATAAATTCGATGTCTTTGTTGACATCGAAAAATTTATTAGAAGATTAACTCTAAAAAGATTTTTTGAAGAGAACCCGAGTAGCAATAGTGTTAATGAGGAATCGATAGGGATTAAATTTAAAAGAAAATCCTCCTTCTATCCAAAGTTTAAAAGGGGTTGTTTTGTGGAATCATTTGAAAAGGCCATAAAGGAGGAATTAGAATCTATTAATCTTAAACCACATAGAAAAACAAATTTAACTAGAAAGGAACAGGAGGCCATCAAATCCTTGAGTAACAACAAGGATATTGTAATAAAACCTGCAGATAAGGGGGGGGGGGTGGTAGTGATGAATGTTGACGACTATAATGAAGAGATTGTAAGACAACTCATGGATAAAACCACATATAAGAAATTAAAGGGTAATCCTAATAATAACATCATGAAAAAACTAGACACCTTTTTGGCTATGTATACCTCCAAAAGGATTATAACTGATGAGGAACGTTTGTTTATATATATTGAGAACCCATCCATCCCTGTCATTTATACATTGCCTAAAATGCATAAATGTAAAGAAAAACCCCCAGGTCGGCCAATAGTGGCCGGAACTAACTCCTGTTTATCTAACTTATCCTTGTACATTGATCACTCCCTACAACCTTATGTAAAATCCATCCCCTCCTATTTAAAAGATACAATTGATACCATTAATAAGATCAATGATATAGAGTGGGGAGAAAATTATTTTTTAGTTACAGCAGACGTGGCCTCTTTGTACACGATTATTAACCATGAGACAGGCTTGAAATCTGTAGAAATTTTTCTGAGAAGGAGTGAGATGGCAGAGGATAAAATTCAATTTATATTGGAAGGCATTTCCCTCATACTTGAGAATAATTTTTTTTGGTTCAGTGATGAATTCTATCTCCAACTTAGGGGTACGGCTATGGGCACCAGGCTGGCGCCAAGTTACGCTAACCTCTTTATGGCCTTTTGGGAGGAGCAGTTTGTTTGGAGTGGCCATGAACTTGGCGCCAGTCTGGTGGCCTGGAGCCGCTATATAGATGACATCTTGTTCGTATGGAAGGGTGATAGACAATCCCTGGAACAATTTTGCGGCCATTTGAATTCAAATGGCGATAATATTGTTCTCACCTTTAATATCAGTTCTACTCAAGTGGAGTTTTTGGATTTGAATATATATGTAGAGGATGGTAGAATTAAGACTAAGAATTTTATAAAACCCACTGATTGTAATTCATTCATTGATTATAGCAGTAACCATCATAGGAACTGGCTGAGTGGTATCCCCACAAGCCAATTTCAACGTATTAGAAGGAATTGCACGGACCTCAATGACTTTGAGGAACAAGCTGCTAACCTCGGCAATCAATTTATAGCCAAAGGCTATAATAAAGAAATGATTGATAAAGCAAGGGATGATGTACTTGGATTAAATAGAGACCATATGTTAAAAGGTGTAAAGAAGGAAAATAGATTCAAGAATAACACCAGCATTCCATTTATTACTGGATATAACAGCCAACATAAGCAAATAGAAGGTATTATCAAAAAACATTGGGGCATTTTGAGGAATGACCCCTTATTGCAACCTTATGTTACAGAACGTCCTCGCTTTGTGTACCGGAAGGCACGTAATCTAAAAGATAACATTGTTAAGAGTGTCCTATCCGTACCTAGGATGATGACTAGAAACAAGTCTAAGGGTTTCTTTAGATGTGGAATGTGTCAGATGTGTCGCGTATGTTCAAGTGAAACAAATAAGATCACAGAATATAGGTCTATACAAACAGGAAAAACGTACGCGATCAGAGACTTTATTACGTGCAATACGAAGGTTGTAGTATATTTGTTGGAATGTGAATGTAAAAAACAATATATAGGTAGGACATCCCGTATGCTCAAGGTCAGATTAGCTGAACATGTGAGAAACATAAAAAAGGGATTGGAAACACATAATGTGTCATTGCACTTTAAGGATAAACATGAGTGTAATATCCGACATATGAAGAGCTTTTGTGGAATTAAGGCGGTGCAACCTAATTGGAGAACAAATAACAGGGAAGAATCCTTAGCCAAAGAGGAGATGAGGAGCATTTATGAAATTAGAACTTTGGCTCCTAAAGGTTTAAATGTTGAGTTTGAAACCAAGTGGTTTTTGTGAAGTTTATTTTTATGGCACTGTCTGACATCATGTGAATATATGCACTGATTATGCTGCTAATAGTGATATTTTAATATGTTGGTATATTATACCTGTATATATATTTTTTAATACATGGACTAATATGCATATATTTTTTATCATGTTTCCCATGGTGAATATTGCACATAAAATGAGGGCGTACATCCGTCAGAAAATGGGGACCCATAGAATCCTGGACAAAAAAGTGAAACGATCTCCTATCCACAAGTTGATATAGTATCTTCCGGTTTGCGGTTCATCACCAGGAAGTGACGTATCGTGGATAAGAAACAGCCGCGTTTACTCGGATTCATCCATCGCCAGGATGTGCCGCGTTGTTTGCGGGTCACGACCAGGAAGTGACGTGACGCGAACATCCGGAAGTATAACTACGGTTCATGAACATTTCCACTATAAAGAACTGTGAACGTGCGGTTGTTATAGCAACTGAGTCACCAATGATCTGATAGGATACCACTTAGGATTATGGGTATTAGGCTTTTTTAAAAATGTGGAGAAAGGATTAGAATGGGTTTGATTACAATGATATTAATGGAGAGACCAATGGAATTCATGATACTTAACTGGTTTTATATATAACCAATTTAGTTATTGGAGTGAACAAAAATGCAAATACATTGTTTGTTGTATTTATCCGTGTATAAAATCTGAATATTTATTATATGAGTTTGGTAAATATTGTAGATAGTGATGTACTATATAGGAATTATAGTGTTTATAAGGGATTAATTAGTAAATTGGCAGAAAGGATCATGTGACCTAGGTTACAGGGTATAAAAACCCCAGTGTTTTGTTTGACTTTACACCCTGAGGAAGGAAGACATTCCGAAACGCGTTGGTGTTCTGGAGATCCCCTGGTTGCTGGTGTCCATTCCAACTTACCCTATCGGCTGGAAGCTTTTTCCGCTAAACATCTAAGAGAGATCACCCCATCCTACTCGTGTCCTGGGAACGGTACGGTGAGGAGTGTTTCTCTTCTTAAAAAAGTCTTCCATATACCTTTGGGGTTTAGAGTGGAACAAAACACCTCCCAGCTTAATCAGGAGGAATTATTTTTACTTGTACATTTTTATGGATTATTCTTTTTTGGATGAATAAATTGTTTTTATGAACTTTCTGGTCACGTCTGCCTGCCTGAAAACAAGTGGATAAAAGAAACCTTTTCGTGCATATAGGGCTTTTACGCCCAGGTGAGTGTCGTTTCATGTGTGCTTATATGGGGCTATTGGTGGAGGATATATAACGACCAATCAAAGAAACCTTTACGTGAACGCATCTCACTGAGTTACGGTGAGTTCAAGGGTTCCCAAACAGTGATTACAATATTGTGTTCACTGGTTGATTGATCGTATTCTTCCACCTATATCAATAATATACAGGTCATCAGGAACTGTCTGGACCATCTAGCAGCGCTCAAGGACCGCTCTCCATTGTTTTGTATATCTGTTCGGGGGGTATCTTTTTGTTTCTCCTGCATGTGGCTCATAACTCCGTCTCTGCGGACCTTGCTCCCAATGTCGTGTGTCGTGTCGTTGTCTAGGGGGTTGGTAAGATCTTTGCGAATTTTTCGCTCTACAGTCTCGTGCTATGTGTCCCTCTTTATGACAAAAATAACATGTTACCACATTTGACTTACCCACAGGGTTTGGTGATATAAACACAGGCTGTTTTGTGGTCAGGGCCTGTATATTTACTGACATTAACTTATCACCTTGCGACTCCCTGTGTCTGGTGATATTCCGGTCGTGATCAATAGCAGCCTCTCTCAAAGTAGCCACTGACAGACCTCGCCAACATGGTTGCGTGGTCTGTACCCTTGTCTTTAATGCTTCTTTTAAACCATCCATTAGCACAGATACTGCTACTTCTTGATGGTTTGCATTGGTCCTAATGTCCTCTATGCCAGTGTACTTTGCCATTTCTAATAATGCCCGGTGAAAATAATCAGCAGCTGTTTCTGTCTCTTTTTGTTTAATGGAAAAAATTCTATTCCATTTGGCTACAGCTGGGAAATACTCCTTTAACTGTAAATTTATTCTTTTTACGTTATCTTTGTTGTACACATCTGTAAGAGGTACATCCAGATCCAATCCACAGTCAGCTAAAAATTGAGCTGAGTCGACATTGGAGGGTAAACATGCCCTCAGCAATATCTGCCAGTCTTTGTTATTGGGCTCTAAAGTGTTTCCTAGGTCTCTGATGTATTTTTGGCTAGCAACTAAGTCTTTTCTGGGGTCAGGGAATTCAGACACTATGGTCCTTAATTCCATTCTGGAAAATGGGATATACATGGCAATGTTCCTGATAGGAGTGACTCCTGATGTGTCAGTTTTCCCATTTGGAACAGCTATTACCCTAACAGGATTAAGTCTACTAACATCATTCTGTGTAGATTCTACAGCCTGTGGTGAAATGGTTTCAGCATAGTGTAAGGTGCCGTACTTACCCGTTGATACGACCTCACCTGTCCCTCCGCTAGGGGGCTTTGTTACTAATCTTATGGGTTGGGCCGTGCCTACTGTCGTTTCTGATATAGTGGCTGCTAGAGAGAGCGCCGATATTGTTGCCGATTCGTCCTCTTGATCACACTCCTGGGGAAAGTTCAAAACAGGGTACAACTTGCACGGGTTAATGCTTGCATTGGTTAACTTATTAACATTATCCTTAACATTTATACAGTTGCTAAGTGCCTGTTTGTTACCCCCTGATGCGTCATTCTCCGCAACCAATTTCTCTCCTGATATGTATGGTGGCGGCGGGGCCGTGGCTATCAGTTTCCTGATAGGGCCAGATCCCGCCGCCAGAGCCAATCCTCTCTGTATTTCACCCTCCTGTTGCCATAGCTGCAAATAATCATAATGTTGGATTCGTCTCTTTGTTGATTTAATGAGACATATCCTCCTCCTTAAATTCATTAACACTTCTGGGCTGAAGCTACCTACTCTTGGGAATTTCTCCCCGTCATGTACTGTCATTCTCTCCCATTCATCACATAAAATTTCTGTATGTAAACCATATTTTTCACACATTACATACCTTGCCGACCCGACTGGTCGGTTTACTGAATCAACCCGAACCGAGGTTGATCGCCCCCTTCCTGAACAACTGGCCCCCATAATTTGCAGGTGTTGCTTGCTCTACCTCTGACCTTTATCTCAGGGTCTTCAGCGAACCCTTACAAAAAACCAAAATATTAAAAGATAGGTTGACGGTGAAGTTTACCGAGCACCTCACTCACTCGCCCACGCCGACCAATACGCCCACACACTGATATAGCGCTGGCGTACTCGACCCAGGGCCCCTATGAACCTCTATTTACTGGAACATGCGAGAGATATCCGAAGAACACTTACTCTTTCCAGTAACTATTGGTTGTTGGACAATTCCTGAGTGACCAGCGAACTTCCCTTCAGAAAATAAAAAATTACACAAATAACGTCAGAATGTACAAATAGTTTTATGACCGGGTTTGTACACAAATGGTACTGGTCAGACTAACTTAATGCACACAATTACGTGCGGTACAATCGTTCAGCACATAAGCAACTAATCTTATGTACGGAGCGACCAGTGGAATCGACATTCAGCAGCTGCGAATTCCTTCAGCCTGAGCTTTTTATGGCCTATATGGGTGTCGCACCAACCCTTCTTGGTGTTGTGCCTTGTCTCTATAGCGGACTTCCTTGTCTGCTGTACTTGGACCTCCTGGTCTGTTATGCGACCTCCTGGTCTGACCTCCTGGTCTGTTACAGTATGACCTCCTGGTCTGCTACACTCTAATGCTCAAATTTTATGTTTAACCAGAGATGCCTCCCTAGCCACCACGTATGTCACTTACACGTATGTACTTCACGAGAACTCGATGATTTCTGTGGTTCAATCCCCAAAATTGTAAAAACAAACACTCACTCACCACATACACACTTTTGTTTCTATTTCTATTTCTGCGCAGAAATTTTTCTTTAGACCAGATGTGTTGTAAATTTGGAGAAGGATCTGTTAATTTAAATTTCGGATTTAAAATAGATTTGCGCTATTTATCGCCTGTTGCGCTATTTATCGCTTGTTGCGCTATTTATCGCCTGTTGCGATATTTATCGCTTATTGCGCTATTTATCGCTTATTGTGCTATTTAAAAATCAACACTATCGTGTGATTTGAGTTACGTGGGCGTACCCAGACGCTCCGTTGCATAATTTACGCTGCGTGCGTCGGCCTTTGCGTACGCGAGTCTCAGCCTTTTGTTAGAGACACGTGTATACAAAACCAATGTCCACCGTAACACAACTAACACGTTTTATCAATGTAGATGATCCTCAGTCGTCTACCGTGCAACACACCAATCTCTCCTTTTACCTTTAGGTAGAGCTGCGTGTGTGCTTTACACTTTATCCCTTAACGCATTACTTTTACACTTTAACTATGAAATAGCGACAAATCTCTCTTAGCACGTTTTATCAATTATAAAATGGCAAACAGGAGAGTGATATATGAAAATACACGAATGAAAAAGAAATGCAGATATGCGTGTGTGCGTACGCAAGATAGAAATAAACAGTTTTAAAAGACACTAGTGTGTTGTTCTTACCTCCGGTTCCCGGATTCCTTCAGCACCCTTTACTAAGCGAAACAGACGCTTATCCCGTCAGCACTGCGAAGAATATGATCTCCCGCCCTTTGCTGATGGATAATGTCTGCTGAAATTACCTAGCAGAGATATGTGAAGGACAGGACGAGCCGCCAATTGATAAAGCTAAATATTTATCTTATTTAAAACCCTTTGTGAGGTCTAAGAACACTGTACGCTATTTGCGTATGGAGTACCGTAAGGGTACGCTTGTTGCGTAACAATCGCTTAGCCGTGGTCGAGACGCTCAAGCGTCACGTTCGCTCACGGCCAAGAGATCACAGGCAGGCACGCTATTGGCTGCTGACTAACGTAATGGTTCGCTATAGCGTAACGGACGCTGTATCGGGAGCGGGCTGCTCAAGCGATACAGACGCTCACGAGAATACGCTGTTGGTATCGGGCACACTTATAGGTGAGCGACTACCGTAATGCTACGCTATCAGCGTAGCGGACGCTCGAGACCACGAGGAGATCACGAGCGGCGCTGACGCTCACAATGTTAAACCTTTATGTCTAAACCACAAACAATGTAATTTGCTGTAAAACCTTAGTGTAGAGATAGGGTGTAAATGCAACACTGTATAACCTTATTAACTCAAAAGCTGTTCGAGCGTCACCGACGCTCTGAGAATACTTAACACTATAAGAAATACACAAATACCGTGCTTAGGGTCCAACGCCTAATATATATATTATGAATGTTATACTTGCAAAAGAATTAATACAATACAAGTCATACACTACAATATAACATAGACTAACTAACCAGGTAACTACACAGTAAATACAATACAAGTACGTTTAAGAGAAAATGAGAGAAAGAGAAGAGAGAGAGAGAAAGATATGGCCCATAATAACAAGAAAAGACAATATGATTACGGAGAAAACTTACGCACAAAGGAAACGATCGCATGCGCCTCTGGACATCCAGCTCCCGATTTTCAGCAATGATAACCGATGAAGAGTGAGTGCTGGATGTGATCGGCCTGTCTATTTATGCCCCACACACAATACAATTCAATGGTCCCTACAATCTCATTGTTCATTGGACACAGGAATTCGTCTTCGCATTATAACAAAAGGTCATAGGTTGATTCATACAGGTGGGCTGTGACTATTTCCAACAGCTCAGGTGGGAGGGAAACTGGGTTTCCCGCCGCATGGATAAGTAAATGCAAATACAGTAAATGTTCATAAACTTCTTATGTCCATAACTATTCGCACGAGCGATTGATCCGCTTCAAACCAACACCGGAATATTGCTAATTAAATACTCTTCCGATGGATACTAAACACCACTGTATTACTCCTGTCTGACCCTTCGTATCAAACAATGAGGGATCTCTCTGTCCAGGAACATACTACATTAACTAAACTTTCAGACTCTATCAAAGGGACCATAATCTACAAAATGCATTATATGGTGAAAATATGTAACGAAAGAGTCGCCCGCTAGACGCACACAATCTCTACCGTAAATGCGCATACCGTGCGCCTGCGGGTGCCCGCAACAGCGAGTATGCGCACGCACGGGAGAGCGCACGCATGCGCAGCAGGGACACATATGAGGTGCAAATATGGCAGTGTGCATCGTGATATTTTTCTGACTTTGACAGCTTACATGATTCTCCGCCCAGCGAAGAATTCTGGTGGCTTCCGCCATCGCCACTCTGCTCCTTGTGCCGCCTTGGCGGTTTACATGAACTAGTGCGGTGACGTTGTCTGACTGGATCAGAACTGGTTGGTCGCGAAGTAAGGTCTCCGCTTGACATAGGGCGTTGTATATGGCCCTTAGCTCCAGGATGTTGATGTGAAGACAAGTCTCCTGACTTGACCAAAGACCTTGGAAATTTCTTCCCTGTGTGGCTGCTCCCCAACCTCGGAGGCTCGCGTTCGTGGTCACCAGGATCCAGTCCTGAATGCCGAACCTGCGGCCCTCTAGAAGGTGAGCACTCTGCAGCCACCACAGGAGAGATACCCTGGCCCTGGGGGACAGGGTGATCAACTGATGAATCTGTAGATGTGACCCGGACCACTTGTCCAGTAGGTCCCATTGCAAGATCCTCGCATGGAACCTGCCGAAGGGAATGGCCTCGTATGATGCCACCATCATTCCCAGGACTCGAGTGCAGTGATGCACTGACACCTGTTTTGGTTTCAATAGGTTCCTGACCAGAGTCATGAGTTCCTGGGCCTTTTCTATCGGAAGATAAACCCTTTTCTGTTCCGTATCCAGAATAATGCCCAAGCAAAGTCAGACGAGTCGTAGGAACCAACTGCGACTTCGGGATATTGAGAATCCAGCCGTGTTGCTGTAACACCTTCAGTGAAAGTTATACGCTGTTCAGCAACTGCTCTCTTGATCTCGCTTTTATGAGGAGATCGTTCAAGTACGGGATAATTGTGACACCTTGCTTTCGCAGGAGCACCATAATTTCCGTCATTACCTTGGTGAAAATTCTCGGAGAAAATTCTGGAGAGACCAAACGGCAACGTCTGAAATTGGTAATGACAATACTGTACCGCAAATCTTAGGTACGCCTGATGAGGTGGATAAATGAGTACATGAAGGTATGCATCCTTTATGTCCAGAGATATCATAAAATCCCCCCCTTCTAGGCTGGCGATGACCGCTCTTAGCGATTCCATCTTGAACTTGAACCTTTTCAAGTATAGGTTCAGGGATTTTAAATTTAATATGGGTCTGACCAAACCGTCCGGTTTTGGGACTACAAACAGGGTCGAATAATTTCCATTTCCTTGTTGAAGCAGGGGAACCTTGACCACCACCTGTTGAAGATACAATTTGTGAATTGCATTTAACACTATCTCCCTTTCCTGGGGAGAAGATGGTAGGGCCGATTTGAAAAACCGGCGAGGAGGCACCTCTTCGAATTTCAGCTTGTAACCCTGAGAAACAATTTCTATTGCCTAGGGATCCACCTGCGAATGAACCCAGATGTGGCTGAAAACTCGAAGACGTGCCCCCAACTGGGCGGACTCCTTTAGCGGAGCCCCAGCGTCATGCGGTGGATTTTGTAGAGGCCGGGGAGGACTTCTGTTCCTGGGAACTAGCTGTGTTGTGCAGCTTCTTCCCTCTGCCCTTACCTCTGGCAAGAAAGGACACACCTCGTACTTTCTTGTTTCTCTGTGATCGAAAGGACTGCATTTGATAATGTGGTGCTTTCTTAGGCTGTGAGGGAATATAAGGCAAAACATTTGATTTACCAGCTGTAGCTGTGGAGACTAGGTCCGAGAGACCTTCCCCAAACAATTCCTCACCCCTGTAAGGTAAAACCTCCATATACCTTTTTGAGTCGGCATCACCTGTCCATTGCCGGGTCCATAGGACTCGTCTAGCAGAAATTGACATAGCGTTTATTCTAGAACCCAGTAGACTAATGTCACTTTGAGCATCTCTTATATATAGGACAGCATCTTTTATATGCCCTATGGTCAATAACATAGCATCCTTATCTAGGGTCTCAATCTCTGCTGATAAGGTATCTGTCCATGCTGCCACCGCGCTACAACCCCGGCCGACGCAATTGCCGGTCTGAGTAAGGTACCAGAATGTGTGTAAATGGACTTTAGGGTAACCTCCTGCTTGCGGTCAGCATGGTCCCTGATGGTAGCCGTATCCTGGGATGGCAGCGCTACCTTTTTGGATAAGCGTGTCAATGCTTTATCCACCCTAGGGGAGGATTCCCACCGTATCCTGTCCATTGGCGGGAAAGGATACGCCATAAGAATCCTTTTGGGAATCTGCAGCTTTTTGTCTGGAGATTCCCAAGCTTTTTCACATAATTCGTTCAACTCATGTGAGGGGGGAAAGGTTATCTCAGGTTTCTTTCCCTTATAGATGTGTACCCTCGTGTCAGGGACAGGGGACTCTGTGATGTGCAAAACATCTTTTATTGCAATAATCATATATCGAATACATTTAGCCAATTTTGGCTGTAACTTTGCATCATCGTAGTCGACACTGGAGTCAGAATCCGTGTCGGTATCTGTGTCAACTATTTGGGATAGTGGGCGCTTTTGAGACCCCGAAGGTCCCTGCGACATAGGGACAGGCATGGGTTGACTCCCTGACTGTTCCCTAGCTTCAGCTTTGTCTAATCTCTTGTGTAATAAGTTTACATTAGCACTTAAAACATTTCACATATCCATTCAGTCAGGTGTCGGCGTTGTCGATGGAGACACCACATTAATTTGCTCCTGCTCCTCTCTAGGAGAGCCTTCTACCTCAGACATGTCGACACACGTGTACCGACACACCATACACTCAGGGAATCCTCTTATCTGAGGACAGTTCCCCAACAAGGCCCTTTGGAGAGACAGAGAGAGAGAGTATGCCAGCACACACCCCAGCGCTATATGACCCAGGAAAAAAACACAATAATTTTATGTTTACCCAGTAGCGCTGTATTTCCATATATATATGCGCCTAATTATGTGCCCCCCTCTTCTTTAAGACCCTCTTTCTACCGTGGTATAAGCAGGGGAGAGTCCGTGGAGCTTCCCCTCAGCGGTGCTGTGGAGAAAATGGTGCTGGTGAGTGCTGAGGGAGAAGCCCCACCCCCTCAGCGACGGGCTTCTGTCCCGCTCAAATATAGTAAAAAAATGGCGGGGGCTCTTATATATATATATACAGTGCCTAGCTGCATATATATTTATTTTGCCAAAGAGAGGTCTATATTGCTGCCCAGGGCGTCCCCCCTGAGCCCTTCACCCTTACACTGACTGCCGTGTGTGAGGTGTATGGGAGCAATGGAGCACAGCTTTACTGCTGTGCGTTACCTCAGTGAAGATCATGAAGTTTTCCGCCGCCTCTGAAGTCTTCTTTTCTTCTCATACTCACCCGGCTTCTATCTTCCGGCTCTGCGAGGGGGACGGCGGCGCGGCTCTGGGACGGACGGCGAGGGTGAGACCTGCGTACCGATCCCTCTGGAGCTAATGCTGTACAGTAGCCTAAGAAGCAGAGCCTATCAACTCACAGAAGTAGGTGTGCATCTCTCCCCTCCGCCCCTCGATGCAGGGAGTCTGTTGCCAGCAGGCTCCCTGAAAATAAAAAAATCTAACAAATATACTTTCTGTCAGGAAACTCAGGAGAGCTCCCTGAAAAGCACCCAGTCTCCTCTGGGCACAGTAGTAAACTGAGGTCTGGAGGAGGGGCATAGAGGGAGGAGCCAGTGCACACCCAGATCTAAAGTCTTTCTTTAAGTGCCCATGTCTCCTGCGGAGCCCGTCTATCCCCCATGGTCCTTACGGAGTCCCCAGCATCCTCTAGGACGTAAGAGAAAAATTATGCTGGCAGAAAAATCCAATTGAGTGATTAAACAGCTCCAGAGCTGCTCTGTAAGGCAAGTAAAAGGGTGTGGGCCCTGCAGCACTACCTGTAGTTTGCATTGTGCATTGGAAGCCTAGTTTGCTGTCTGTTTCCACTTCTTTTTTCTTGAGCCCCTCCCGTCTATACCCTTGTGCACTATCCTGACTTCTCCTCCCGTCTGCTTACTTTGTGCCTTCCAATGCACAATGCAAACTACAGGTAGTGCTGCAGGGCCCACACCCTTTTACTTGCCTTACAGAGCAGCTCTTGAGCTGTTACAGTGCCCAGCTGCTGCAAGAAATCAGCGTGAATGCTTCAGGGGCTGGGGCATGGCCAACATGAGCCCCACACCGAAGGAGGGTGGGGGTGTTTAATGCGAACTAGGGGTCTCGCACAATGCGAACTACAGGTAGTGCTGCAGGGCCCACACCCTTTTACTTGCCTTACAGAGCAGCTCTGGAGCTGTTACAGTGCCCAGCTGCTGCAAGAAATCAGCTTGAATGCTTCAGGGGCTGGGGCATAGCCAACATGAGCCCCACACCGACGGAGGGTGGAGGTGTTTAATGCAAACTAGGGGTCATCCAAGTGCCGCAAAAGGCCGCCATGCCCTGCACGCCCCTTTTCTCTTTTCATATGCAGACGAGGGTTGAAGCCAACTTTGACCCACTGCTTGGATGACATCGCCATATGCAAATCCATCTGCTGCAGGCCTTCCCCCAGGAATGCTTGCACTAGTTGTTGCATTTGGTTTGTTGTTTGGGGGTGCTTCAGTATTAGGCAGCCTTCTGCCCTCCCATGTTCATCTGAAAATATGTGTTCTCCCTGCAGTTGTTGTCCCCAGATGAGAGTTCCCTTGTGCTGCCTCAGTTGAATCTCCTTTACTTGACAGAGATGTGCCTGAGCAGCGGCCCTCCCCAGCCCTATCCCAAATCATACTTATTTTGCATAGGAGATACCATGGTCATGAAGACTGTTCTCCCAGGGTGCGGTTCATTCATTGCATTCTGGGTATGCTGACCCCTGTGATTTCCCCAAATGTGGGAAACTCGACTGCATTATTTAATGCGAACTAGGGGTCATCCAAGCACCGCAAAAGGCCGCCATGCCCTGCATACCCCTTTTCTCTTTTCATAAGCAGACGAGGTTTGAAGCCAACTTTGACCCACTGCTTGGATGACATCACTTGCTGCCTTTCCAATGAAGCAAGTTTAATTTAGTAATAGGTGAAAAACCATCCCTACAAAGGTGTTAATCAGATACTTGGCTTTGTGGACACTTTTCAGAGCACAAATTTGTTAGCATAAAAATAAAGCCAGAAAATGAAGAGCTGTTTAATCACTCAATTGGATTTTTCTGCCAGCATATTTCTTTTTCTCTGCAACCCACTGCTAAATTGTGCTTCGTGGCTGTTTTTTTTATAAAATCACTTAATCAAATCTAACTCTGATTACATCAGAGAAGGCCAGGTACCCTACACCATAAGAGGTGGTTTGAAATTTTTACTTGTCTACTTAAAGATCACCAAAATCTGATAACGAGGTCAATTACGTCCCTAGGTGGGATTGAACCACCAACCTTTTGGTTAACAACTGAACACGCTAACTGTTTGCGCCTCAGAGACACTTTGCAAAAGTACATACTGACAAAGGTTAATAAGCATTCATCTAGAACGTTTCCTAGAAAAACTTTAAAAAGTCAATAATCTGGAGAGTTTTTGTAAGATGTTCCTTCCATCAACCAATGAAGAAACACATTGGTACTTTCCCATGATGAGTGAGTGCTTCAGGATCTCTTGCACTTACATGTGCAGCAAAGGACTACAATGGAAGCATGCTGGGCCTATAACCCAGAGGTAGGCAGATTGCAACTGTCCTCTGCTATATGCATTTTTTTTGTTAATTAAAGTAATCCAAAACTGGGATTGATATTTTGGCTCTTTTATTTTTACTTAAAGTACAATAACTTTTACTGTTTTAATTTGTTTTAATAGTATATTGACAGTATTGTTTTCTTTCAAAAATCCACTTAATTTTCTTTACCCTATTATTAAAATGGTAATTGACAAAAACAAACTACATTGTCACCAGAAGAGCAATACAAAATGTACAAGTGATATATTAAAATCATCTTTTCAGCTTGAATTTCAATGATGCATTGAGGTAACGATTTTGTGAGAAACATCTTCACCCTTAAATAAAGATTTTCTTAATTCCCTACCTGTGTGCTAATTAGATATCACCTTGTTTTCACATTAAACAGACTTTCACATGAGAAAGCAGCAAGGATGCAGTGGCGTTAATGTTTCCTGGTGTCAACCTGTATTATTTCAGTAGACATTGAAATGAGGATGCATCTTGCTGCCTTTCCAATGAAGCAAGTTTAATTTAGTAATAGGTTAAAAACCATCCCTACAAAGGTGTTAATCAGAGACTTGGCTTTGTGGACACTTTTCAGAGAACAAATTTGTTAGCATAAAAATAAAGCCAGAAAATGAAGAGCTGTTTAATCACTCAATTGGATTTTTCTGCCAGCATTTTTCTTTTTCTCTGCAACCCACTGCTAAATTGTGCTTCCTAGCTGTTTTTTTTATAAAATCACTTAATCAAATCTAACTCTGATTACATCAGAGAAGGCCAGGTACCCTACACCATAAGAGGGGGTTTGAAATTTTGACTTGTCTACTTAAAGATCACCGAAATCTGATAACAAGGTCAATTACGTCCCTGGGTGGGATTGAACCACCAACCTTTTGGTTAATAGCCTTATACACTAACTGATTGCGCCACAGCGACACTTTTCAAAAGTACATACTGACAAAGGCTAATAAGCATTCATCTAGAACGTTTCCTAGAAACATTTTAAAAAGTCAATAATGTGGAGAGTTTTTGTAAGATGTTTCTTCCATCAACCAATGAAGAAACACATTGGTACTTTCCTATGATGAGTGAGTGCTTCAGGATCTCTTGCACTTACATGTGCAGCAGAGTACTGTAATGGAAGCATGCTGGGTCCATAACCCAGAGGTAGGCAGATTGAAACTATCCTCTGCTATATGCATTGTTTTTATTAATTAAAGTAATCCAAAACTGGGATTGATATTTTTGCTCTTTTATTTTTACTTAAAGTACAATAACTTTTACCATTTTAATTTGTTTTAATAGTATATTGACAGTATTGTTTTCTTTCAAAAATCCAATTAATTTTCTTTACCCGATTATTAAAATGGTAATTGACAAAAACAATCTACATTGTCACCAGAAGAGCAGTACAAAATGTACAAGTGATATATTAAAATCATCTTTCCAGCTTGAATTTCAATGATGCCTTGGTGCAACAATTTTGTGAGAAACATCTTCACCCATAAAGAAAGATTTTCTTAATTCCTTACCTGTGTGCTGATTAGATATCACCTTGTTTTCACATTAAACAGACTTCCCCATGAGGAAGCAGCAAGGATGCAGTGACGTTTATGTTTCCTGGTGTCAACCTGTATTATTTCAGTAGACATTGAAATGAGGATGCATCTTGCTGCCTTTCCAATGAAGCAAGTTTAATTCAGTAATAGGTGAAAAACCATTCCTACAAAGGTGTTAATCAGAGACTTGGCTTTGTGGACACTTTTCAGAGAGCAAATTTGTTAGCATAAACATAAAATCAGAAAATGAAGAGCTGTTTAATCACTCAATTGGACTTTTCTGCCAGCATAATTTTTTTCTCTGCAACCCACTGCTAAATTGTGCTTCCTAGCTGTTTTTTATAAAATCACTTAATCAAATCTAATTCTGATTACATCAGAGAAGGCCGGGTACCCTACACCATAAGAGGGGGTTTGAAATTTTGACTTGTCTACTTAAAGATCACCAAAATCTGATAACAAGGTCTATTACGTCCCTGGGTGGGATTGAATCACCAACCTTTAGGTTAATAGCCATACACACTAACTGATTGCGCCACAGCGACACTTTGCAAAAGTACATACTGACAAAGGCTAATAAGCATTCATCTAGAACGTTTCCTAGAAAAACTTTAAAAAGTCAATAATCTGGAGAATTTTTGTAAGAAACACATTGGTACATTCCCATGATGAGTGAGTGCTTCAGGATCTCTTGCACTTACATGGGCTATTAACCAAAAGGTTCCCACCCAGTGATGTAATTGACCTTGTGATCAGATTTTGGTGATCTTTAAGTAGACAAG
This sequence comes from Pseudophryne corroboree, assembly GCF_028390025.1. Taxonomy (NCBI): domain Eukaryota; kingdom Metazoa; phylum Chordata; class Amphibia; order Anura; family Myobatrachidae; genus Pseudophryne; species Pseudophryne corroboree. Next base: position 694,256 of record NW_026969651.1, read on the forward strand.
TCAAAATTTCAAACCCCCTCTTATGGTGTAGGGTACCTGGCCTTCTCTGACGTAATCAGAGTTAGATTTAATTAAGGTGCACAAGGGAATAGAAGGGAGCGGTTTAAGAAAAGAGAAGTGGAAACAGACAGCAAACTAGGCTGGAGAGAGACCTGAGACAAAGAGATCTGAATTATACGAGAGCCGACCAGGGGAAACACAAATTATGCAGTCAAGTTTCCCACATTTGGGGAAATCGCAGGAGCAGCACACCCAGAGTGCAATGGGTGAGCCTTTCCCTGGGAGAAGCACCTTCCTGATCATAGTATCTCACCTGGCAGGTAAGTAGGAGTTGGGCTAGTGCTGGGGAGGGTCGCTGCTCGGGTACCCCCCTGTCAAGTGAAGGAGATCCAACTGAGGCAGCACAAGGGAACTCTCGAAAGAAGAACAAGGCTAGAGGAAGATCTGAGACAAAGAAATCTGACTTTTACCAGAGCTGACCAGAGGAAAGCACAAACACAGTACCCCACTACCACCAGGAAACATTAACGCCACTGCATCCTTGCTGCTTTCTCATGTGGAAGTCTATTTAATGTGAAAACAAGGTGATATCTAATTAGCACACAGAAAAGAAAATTAAGTGAATTTTTGAAAGAAAACAATACTGTCAATATACTATTAAAACAAATTAAAATGGTAAAAGTTATTGTACTTTAAGTAAAAATAAAAGAGCAAAAATATCAATCCCAGTTTTGGATTACTTTAATTAACAAAAAAAATGCATATAGCAGAGGATAGTTTCAATCTTTCTACCTCTGGGTTATGGGCCCAGCATGCTTCCATTGCAGTACTCTGCTGCACATGTAAGTGCAAGAGATCCTGAAGCACTCACTCATCATGGGAAAGTACCAATGTGTTTCTTCATTGGTTGATGGCAGAAACATCTTACAAAAACACTCCAGATTATTGACTTTTAAAGTTTTTCTAGGAAACGTTCTAGATGATTGTTTATTAGCCTTTGTCAGTATGTAATTTTGCAAAGTGTCGCTATGGCGCAATCAGTTAGTGTGTATGGCTATTAACCAAAAGGTTGGTGGTTCAATCCCACCCAGGGATGTAATTGACTTTGTTATCAGATTTTGGTGATCTTTAAGTAGACAAGTCAAAATTTCAAACCCCCTGTTATGGTGTTAGGTATTTAGACTTCTCTGATGTAATCAGAGTTAGATTTGATTCAGTGATTTTATAAAAACAGCTAGGAAGCACAATTTAGCAGTGGGTTGCAGAGAAAAAGAAATATGCTGGCAAAAAAATCCAATTGAGTGATTAAACAGCTCTTGGATGGTTTTTCACCTATTACTAAATTAAACTTGCTTCATTGGAAAGGCAGCAAGATGCATCCTCATTTCAATATCTACTGAAATAATACAGGTTGACACCAGGAAACATTAACGCCACTGCATCCTTGCTGCTTTCTCATGTGGAAGTCTGTTTAATGTGAAAACAAGGTGATATCTAATTAGCACACAGGTAAGGAATTAAGAAAATCTTTATTAAAGGGTGAAGATGTTTCTCACAAAATCGTTGCCCCAATGCATCATTGAAATTCAAGCTGGAAAGATGATTTTAATATATCACTTGTACATTTTGTATTGCTCTTCTGGTGACAATGTAGTTTGTTTTTGTCAATTACCATTTTAATAATCGGGTAAAGAAAATTAATTGGATTTTTGAAAGAAAACAATACTGTCAATATACTATTAAAACAAATTAAAATGGTAAAAGTTATTGTACTTTAAGTAAAAATAAAAGAGCAAAAATATCAATCCCAGTTTTGGATTACTTTAATTAACAAAAAAAAATGCATATAGCAGAGGATAGTTTCAATCTGCCTACCTCTGGGTTATGGACCCAGCATGCTTCCATTACAGTACTCTGCTGCACATGTAAGTGCAAGAGGTCCTGAAGCACTCACTTATCATGGGAAAGTTCCAATGTGTTTCTTCATTGGTTGATGGAAGAAACATCTTACAAAAACTCTCCACTTTATTGACTTTTTAAAATGTTTCTAGGAAACGTTCTAGATGAATGCTTATTAGCATTTGTCAGTATGTACTTTTGCAAAGTGTCGCTGTGGCGCAATCAGTCTGTGTGTATGGTTATTAACCAAAAGGTTGGTGGTTCAATCCCACCCAGGGACGTAATTGACCTTGTTATCAGATTTTGGTGATCTTTAAGTAGACAAGTCAAAATTTCAAACCCCCTGTTATGGTGTAGGGTACCTCGCCTTCTCTGATGTAATCAGAGTTAGATTTGATTCAGTGATTTTATAAAAACAGCTAGGAAGCACAATTTAGCAGTGAGTTGCAGAGAAAAAGAAATATGCTGGCAAAAAAATCCAATTGAGTGATTAAACAGCTCTTCATTTTCTGGCTTTATTTTTATGCTAACAAATTTGTTCTCTGAAAAGTGTCCACAAAGCCAAGTCTCTGATTAACACCTTTGTAGGGATGGTTTTTCACCTATTACTAAATTAAACTTGCTTCATTGGAAAGGCAGCAAGATGCATCCTCATTTCAATGTCTACTGAAATAATACAGGTTGACACCAGGAAACATTAACGCCACTGCATCCTTGCTGCTTTCGCATGTGGAAGTCTGTTTAATGTGAAAACAAGGTGATATCTAATTAGCACACAGGTAAGGAATTAAGAAAATCTTTATTTAAGGGTGAAGATGTTTCTCACAAAATCGTTGCCCCAATGCATCATTGAAATTCAAGCTGGAAAGATGATTTTAATATATCACTTGTACATTTTGTATTGCTCTTCTGGTGACAATGTAGTTTGTTTTTGTCAATTACCATTATAAAAATAGGGTAAAGAAAATTAAGTGGATTTTTGAAAGAAAACAATACTGTCAATATACTATTAAAACAAATTAAAATGGTAAAAGTTATTGTACTTTAAAGTAAAAATAAAAGAGCAAAAATATCAATCCCAGTTTTGGATTACTTTAATTAACAATAAAAAATGCATATAGCAGAGGATAGTTTCAATCTGCCTACCTCTGGGTTATGGGCCCAGCATGTTTCCAATGCAGTACTCTGCTGCACATGTAAGTGCAAGAGATCCTGAAGCACTCACTCATCATGGGAAAGTACCAATGTGTTTCTTCGTTGGTTGATGGAAGAAACATCTTACAAAAACTCTCCAGATTATTGACTTTTTAAAGTTTTTCTAGGAAACGTTCTAGATGAATGCTTATTAGCCTTTGTCAGTATGTAAGTTTGCAAAGTGTCTCTGTGGCGCAATCGGTTAGTGTGTTTGGTTATTAATCAAAGGGTTGGTGGTTCAATCCCACCCAGGGATGTAATTGACCTTGTTATCAGATTTTGGTGATCTTTAAGTAGACAAGTCAAAATTTCAAACCCCCTCTTATGGTGTAGGGTACCTGGCCTTCTCTGATGTAATCAGAGTTAGATTTGATTAAGTGATTTTATAAAAAAACAGCTAGGAAGCACAATTTAGCAGTGGGTTGCAGAGAAAAAGAAATATGCTGGCAGAAAAATCCAATTGAGTGATTAAACTGCTCTTCATTTTCTGGCTTTATTTTTATGCTAACTAATTTGTTCTCTGAAAAGTGTCCACAAAGCCAAGTGTCTGATTAACATCTTTGTAGGGATGGTTTTTCACCTATTACTAAATTAAACTTGCTTCATTGGAAAGGCAGCAAGATGCATCCTCATTTCAATATCTACGGAAATAATACAGGTTGACACCAGGAAACATTAACGCCACTGCATCTTTGCTGTTTTCTCATGTGGAAGTCTGTTTAATGTGAAAACAAGGTGATATCTAATTAGCACACAGGTAAGGAATTAAGAAAATCTTTATTTAAGGGTGAAGATGTTTCTCACAAAATCGTTGCCCCAATGCATCATTGAAATTCAAGCTGGAAAGATGATTTTAATATATCACTTGTACATTTTGTATTGCTCTTCTGGTGACAATGTAGTTTGTTTTTGTCAATTACCATTTTAATAATCGGGTAAAGAAAATTAATTGGATTTTTGAAAGAAAACAATACTGTCAATATACTATTAAAACAAATTAAAATGGTAAAAGTTATTGTACTTTAAGTAAAAATAAAAGAGCACAAATATCAATCCCAGTTTTGGATTACTTTAATTAACAAAAAAAATGCATATAGCAGAGGATAGTTTCAATCTGCCTACCTCTGGGTTATGGACCCAGCATGCTTCCATTACAGTACTCTGCTGCACATGTAAGTGCAAGAGATCCTGAAGCACTCACTCATCATGGGAAAGTACCAATGTGTTTCTTCATTGGTTGATGGAAGAAACATCTTACAAAAACTCTCCAGATTATTGACTATTTAAAGTTTTTATAGGAAACGTTCTAGATGAATGCTTATTAGCCTTTGTCAGTAAGTACTTTTGCAAAGTGTCGCTGTGGCTCAATCAGTTAGTGTGTATGGCTATTAACCAAAAGGTTGGTGGTTCAACCCCACCCAGGGACATAATTGACCTTGTTATCAGATTTTGTTGATCTTTAAGTAGACAAGTCAAAATTTCGAAAACCCCTGTTATGGTGTAGGGTACCTGGCCTTCTCTGATGTAATCAGAGTTAGATTTGATTCAGTGATTTTATAAAAACAGCTAGGAAGCACAATTTAGCAGTGGGTTGCAGAGAAAAAGAAATATGCTGGCAAAAAAATCCAATTGAGTGATTAAACAGCTCTTCATTTTCTGGCTTTATTTTTATGCTAACAAATTTGTTCTCTGAAAAGTGTCCACAAAGCCAAGTATCTGATTAACATCTTTGTAGGGATGGTTTTTCACCTATTACTAAATTAAACTTGCTTCATTGGAAAGGCAGCAAGATGCATCCTCATTTCAATATCTACTGAAATAATACAGGTTGACACCAGGAAACATTAACGCCACTGCATCCTTGCTGCTTTCTCATGTGGAAGTCTGTTTAATGTGAAAACAAGGTGATATCTAATTAGCACACAGGTAAGGAATTAAGAAAATCTTTATTTAAGGGTGAAGATTTTTCTCACAAAATCGTTGCCCCAATGCATCATTGAAATTCAAGCTGGAAAGATGATTTTAATATATCACTTGTACATTTTGTATTGCTCTTCTGGTGACAATGTAGTTTGCTTTTGTCAATTACCATTTTAATAATCGGGTAAAGAAAATTAATTGGATTTTTGAAAGAAAACAATACTGTCAATATACTATTAAAACAAATTAAAATGGTAAAAGTTATTGTACTTTAAGTAAAAATAAAAGAGCAAAAATATCAATCCCAGTTTTGGATTACTTTAATTAACAAAAAAAATGCATATAGCAGAGGATAGTTTCAATCTGCCTACCTCTGGGTTATGGACCCAGCATGCTTCCATTACAGTACTCTGCTGCACATGTAAGTGCAAGAGATCCTGAAGCACTCACTCATCATGGGAAAGTACCAATGTGTTTCTTCATTGGTTGATGGAAGAAACATCTTACAAAAACTCTCCACATTATTGACTTTTTAAAATGTTTCTAGAAATCGTTCTAGATGAATGCGTATTAGTCTTTGTCAGTAAGTACTTTTGCAAAGTGTCGCTGTGGTGCAATCAGTTAGTGTGTGAGGCTATTAACCAAAAGGTTGGTGGTTCAATCCCACCCAGGGACTTAATTGACCTTGTTATCAGATTTTGGTGATCTTTAAGTAGACAAGTCAAAATTTCAAACCCCCTGTTATGGTGTAGGGTACCTGGCCTTCTCTGATGTAATCAGAGTTAGATTTGATTTAGTGATTTTATAAAAACAGCTAGGAAGCACAATTTAGCAGTGAGTTGCAGAGAAAAAGAAATATGCTGGCAAAAAAATCCAATTGAGTGATTAAACAGCTCTTCATTTTCTGGCTTTATTTTTATGCTAACAAATTTGTTCTCTGAAAAGTGTCCACAAAGCCAAGTCTCTGATTAACATCTTTGTAGGGATGGTTTTTCACCTATTACTAAATTAAACTTGCTTCATTGGAAAGGCAGCAAGATGCATCCTCATTTCAATGTCTACTGAAATAATACAGGTTGACACCAGGAAACATTAACGCCACTGCATCCTTGCTGCTTTCGCATGTGGAAGTCTGTTTAATGTGAAAACAAGGTGATATCTAATTAGCACACAGGTAAGGAATTAAGAAAATCTTTATTTAAGGGTGAAGGTGTTTCTCACAAAATCGTTGCCCCAATGCATCATTGAAATTCAAGCTGGAAAGATGATTTTAATATATCACTTGTACATTTTGTATTGCTCTTCTGGTGACAATGTAGTTTGTTTTTGTCAATTACCATTATAATAATAGGGTAAAGAAAATTAAGTGGATTTTTGAAAGAAAACAATACTGTCAATATACTATTAAAACAAATTAAAATGGTAAAAGTTATTGTACTTTAAGTAAAAATAAAAGAGCAAAAATATCAATCCCAGTTTTGGATTACTTTAATTAACAATAAAAAATGCATATAGCAGAGGATAGTTTCAATCTGCCTACCTCTGGGTTATGGGCCCAGCATGTTTCCAACGCAGTACTCTGCTGCACATGTAAGTGCAAGAGATCCTGAAGCACTCACTCATCATGGGAAAGTACCAATGTGTTTCTTCGTTGGTTGATGGAAGAAACATCTTACAAAAACTCTCCAGATTATTGACTTTTTAAAGTTTTTCTAGGAAACGTTCTAGATGAATGCTTATTAGCCTTTGTCAGTATGTAAGTTTGCAAAGTGTCTCTGTGGCGCAATCGGTTAGTGTGTTTGGTTATTAATCAAAGGGTTGGTGGTTCAATACCACCCAGGGATGTAATTGACCTTGTTATCAGATTTTGGTGATCTTTAAGTAGACAAGTCAAAATTTCAAACCCCCTGTTATGGTGTAGGGTACCTGGCCTTCTCTGATGTAATCAGAGTTAGATTTGATTAAGTGATTTTATTAAAAAACAGCTAGGAAGCACAATTTAGCAGTGGGTTGCAGAGAAAAAGAAATATGCTGGCAGAAAAATCCAATTGAGTGATTAAACAGCTCTTCATTTTCTGGCTTTATTTTTATGCTAACTAATTTGTTCTCTGAAAAGTGTCCACAAAGCCAAGTGTCTGATTAACATCTTTGTAGGGATGGTTTTTAACCTATTACTAAATTAAACTTGCTTCATTGGAAAGGCAGCAAGATGCATCCTCATTTCAATATCTACGGAAATAATACAGGTTGACACCAGGAAACATTAACGCCACTGCATCTTTGCTGTTTTCTCATGTGGAAGTCTGTTTAATGTGAAAACAAGGTGATATCTAATTAGCACACAGGTAAGGAATTAAGAAAATCTTTATTTAAGGGTGAAGATGTTTCTCACAAAATCGTTGCCCCAATGCATCATTGAAATTCAAGCTGGAAAGATGATTTTAATATATCACTTGTACATTTTGTATTGCTCTTCTGGTGACAATGTAGTTTGTTTTTGTCAATTACCATTATAATAATAGGGTAAAGAAAATTAAGTGGATTTTTGAAAGAAAACAATACTGTCAATATACTATTAAAACAAATTAAAATGGTAAAAGTTATTGTACTTTAAGTAAAAATAAAAGAGCAAAAATATCAATCCCAGTTTTGGATTACTTTAATTAACAATAAAAAATGCATATAGCAGAGGATAGTTTCATTCTGCCTACCTCTGGGTTATGGGCCCAGCATGTTTCCAATGCAGTACTCTGCTGCACATGTAAGTGCAAGAGATCCTGAAGCACTCACTCATCATGGGAAAGTACCAATGTGTTTCTTCGTTGGTTGATGGAAGAAACATCTTACAAAAACTCTCCAGATTATTGACTTTTTAAAGTTTTTCTAGGAAACATTCTAGATGAATGCTTATTAGCCTTTGTCAGTAAGTACTTTTGCAAAGTGTCGCTGTGGCGCAATCAGTTAGTGTGTACGGCTATTAACCAAAAGGTTGGTGGTTCAATCCCACCCAGGGACGTAATTGACCTTGTTATCAGATTTTGTTGATCTTTAAGTAGACAAGTCAAAATTTCGAAAACCCCTGTTATGGTGTAGGGTACCTGGCCTTCTCTGATGTAATCAGAGTTAGATTTGATTCAGTGATTTTATAAAAACAGCTAGGAAGCACAATTTAGCAGTGAGTTGCAGAGAAAAAGAAATATGCTGGCAAAAAAATCCAATTGAGTGATTAAACAGCTCTTCATTTTCTGGCTTTATTTTTATGCTAACAAATTTGTTCTCTGAAAAGTGTCCACAAAGCCAAGTATCTAATTAACATCTTTGTAGGGATGGTTTTTCACCTATTACTAAATTAAACTTGCTTCATTGGAAAGGCAGCAAGATGCATCCTCATTTCAATATCTACTGAAATAATACAGGTTGACACCAGGAAACATTAACGCCACTGCATCCTTGCTGCTTTCTCATGTGGAAGTCTGTTTAATGTGAAAACAAGGTGATATCTAATTAGCACACAGGTAAGGAATTAAGAAAATCTTTATTTAAGGGTGAAGATGTTTCTCACAAAATCGTTGCCCCAATGCATCATTGAAATTCAAGCTGGAAAGATGATTTTAATATATCACTTGTACATTTTGTATTGCTCTTCTGGTGACAATGTAGTTTGCTTTTGTCAATTACCATTTTAATAATCGGGTAAAGAAAATTAATTGGATTTTTGAAAGAAAACAATACTGTCAATATACTATTAAAACAAATTAAAATGGTAAAAGTTATTGTACTTTAAGTAAAAATAAAAGAGCACAAATATCAATCCCAGTTTTGGATTACTTTAATTAACAAAAAAAATGCATATAGCAGAGGATAGTTTCAATCTGCCTACCTCTGGGTTATGGACCCAGCATGCTTCCATTACAGTACTCTGCTGCACATGTAAGTGCAAGAGATCCTGAAGCACTCACTCATCATGGGAAAGTACCAATGTGTTTCTTCATTGGTTGATGGAAGAAACATCTTACAAAAACTCTCCAGATTATTGACTATTTAAAGTTTTTATAGGAAACGTTCTAGATGAATGCTTATTAGCCTTTGTCAGTAAGTACTTTTGCAAAGTGTCGCTGTGGCTCAATCAGTTAGTGTGTATGGCTATTAACCAAAAGGTTGGTGGTTCAACCCCACCCAGGGACATAATTGACCTTGTTATCAGATTTTGTTGATCTTTAAGTAGACAAGTCAAAATTTCGAAAACCCCTGTTATGGTGTAGGGTACCTGGCCTTCTCTGATGTAATCAGAGTTAGATTTGATTCAGTGATTTTATAAAAACAGCTAGGAAGCACAATTTAGCAGTGGGTTGCAGAGAAAAAGAAATATGCTGGCAAAAAAATCCAATTGAGTGATTAAACAGCTCTTCATTTTCTGGCTTTATTTTTATGCTAACAAATTTGTTCTCTGAAAAGTGTCCACAAAGCCAAGTATCTGATTAACATCTTTGTAGGGATGGTTTTTCACCTATTACTAAATTAAACTTGCTTCATTGGAAAGGCAGCAAGATGCATCCTCATTTCAATATCTACTGAAATAATACAGGTTGACACCAGGAAACATTAACGCCACTGCATCCTTGCTGCTTTCTCATGTGGAAGTCTGTTTAATGTGAAAACAAGGTGATATCTAATTAGCACACAGGTAAGGAATTAAGAAAATCTTTATTTAAGGGTGAAGATTTTTCTCACAAAATCGTTGCCCCAATGCATCATTGAAATTCAAGCTGGAAAGATGATTTTAATATATCACTTGTACATTTTGTATTGCTCTTCTGGTGACAATGTAGTTTGCTTTTGTCAATTACCATTTTAATAATCGGGTAAAGAAAATTAATTGGATTTTTGAAAGAAAACAATACTGTCAATATACTATTAAAACAAATTAAAATGGTAAAAGTTATTGTACTTTAAGTAAAAATAAAAGAGCAAAAATATCAATCCCAGTTTTGGATTACTTTAATTAACAAAAAAAATGCATATAGCAGAGGATAGTTTCAATCTGCCTACCTCTGGGTTATGGACCCAGCATGCTTCCATTACAGTACTCTGCTGCACATGTAAGTGCAAGAGATCCTGAAGCACTCACTCATCATGGGAAAGTACCAATGTGTTTCTTCATTGGTTGATGGAAGAAACATCTTACAAAAACTCTCCACATTATTGACTTTTTAAAATGTTTCTAGAAATCGTTCTAGATGAATGCGTATTAGTCTTTGTCAGTAAGTACTTTTGCAAAGTGTCGCTGTGGCGCAATCAGTTAGTGTGTGAGGCTATTAACCAAAAGGTTGGTGGTTCAATCCCACCCAGGGACTTAATTGACCTTGTTATCAGATTTTGGTGATCTTTAAGTAGACAAGTCAAAATTTCAAACCCCCTGTTATGGTGTAGGGTACCTGGCCTTCTCTGATGTAATCAGAGTTAGATTTGATTTAGTGATTTTATAAAAACAGCTAGGAAGCACAATTTAGCAGTGAGTTGCAGAGAAAAAGAAATATGCTGGCAAAAAAATCCAATTGAGTGATTAAACAGCTCTTCATTTTCTGGCTTTATTTTTATGCTAACAAATTTGTTCTCTGAAAAGTGTCCACAAAGCCAAGTCTCTGATTAACATATTTGTAGGGATGGTTTTTCACCTATTACTAAATTAAACTTGCTTCATTGGAAAGGCAGCAAGATGCATCCTCATTTCAATATCTACTGAAATAATACAGGTTGACACCAGGAAACATTAACGCCACTGCATCCTTGCTGCTTTCTCATGTGGAAGTCTGTTTAATGTGAAAACAAGGTGATATCTAATTAGCACACAGGTAAGGAATTAAGAAAATCTTTATTTAAGGGTGAAGATGTTTCTCACAAAATCGTTGCCCCAATGCATCATTGAAATTCAAGCTGGAAAGATGATTTTAATATATCACTTGTACATTTTGTATTGCTCTTCTGGTGACAATGTAGTTTGTTTTTGTCAATTACCATTTTAATAATAGGGTAAAGAAAATTAAGTGGATTTTTGAAAGAAAACAATACTGTCAATATACTATTAAAACAAATTAAAATGGTAAAAGTTATTGTACTTTAAGTAAAAATAAAAGCTAAAATATCAATCCCAGTTTTGGATTACTTTAATGAACAAAAAAAAAAAATGCATATAGCAAAGGATAGTTTCAATCTGCCTACCTCTGGGTTATGGGCCCAGCATGCTTTCATTGCAGTACTCTGCTGCACATGTAAGTGCAAGAGATCCTGAAGCACTCACTCATCATGCGAAAGTACCAATGTGTTTCTTCATTGGTTGCTGGAAGAAACATCTTACAAAAACTCTCCAGATTATTGATTTTTTAAAGTTTTTCTAGGAAACGTTCTAGATGAATGCTTATTAGTCTTTGTCAGTATGTACTTTTTGCAAAGTGTCTCTGTGGCGCAATCGGTTAGTGTGTTCAGCTATTAATCAAAAGGTTGGTGGTTCAATCCCTCCCAGGGACATAATTGACCTTGTGATCAGATTTTGGTGATATTTAAGTAGACAAGTCAAAATTGCAAACCCCCTGTTATGGTGTAGGGTACCTGGCCTTCTCTGATGTAATCAGAGTTAGATTTGATTAAGTGATTTTATAAAAAAACAGCTAGGAAGCACAATTTAGCAGTGGGTTGCAGAGAAAAAGAATAATGCTGGCAGAAAAATCCAATTGAGTGATTAAACAGCTCTTCATTTTCTGGCTTTATTTTTATGATAACAAATTTGTTCTCTGAAAAGTGTCCACAAAGCCAAGTATCTGATTAACATCTTTGTAGGGATGGTTTTTCACCTATTACTAAATTAAACTTGCTTCATTGGAAAGGCAGCAAGATGCATCCTCATTTCAATATCTACGGAAATAATACAGGTTGACACCAGGAAACATTAACGCCACTGCATCTTTACTGTTTTCTCATGTGGAAGTCTGTTTAATGTGAAAACAAGGTGATATCTAATTAGCACACAGGTAAGGAATTAAGAAAATCTTTATTTAAGGGTGAAGATGTTTCTCACAAAATCGTTGCCCCAATGCATCATTGAAATTCAAGCTGGAAAGATGATTTTAATATATCACTTGTACATTTTGTATTGCTCTTCTGGTGACAATGTAGTTTGTTTTTGTCAATTACCATTTTAATAATCGGGTAAAGAAAATTAAGTGGATTTTTGAAAGAAAACAATACTGTCAATATACTATTAAAACAAATTAAAATGGTAAAAGTTATTGTACTTTAAGTAAAAATAAAAGAGCAAAAATATCAATCCCAGTTTTGGATTACGTTAATTAACAAAAAAAAATGCATATAGCAGAGGATAGTTTCAATCTGCCTACCTCTGGGTTATGGACCCAGCATGCTTCCATTACAGTACTCTGCTGCACATGTAAGTGCAAAAGATCCTGAAGCACTCACTCATCATGGGAAAGTACCAATGTGTTTCTTCATTGGTTGATGGAAGAAACATCTTACAAAAACTCTCCACATTATTGACTTTTTAAAATGTTTCTAGGAATCGTTCTAGATGAATGCTTATTAGCCTTTGTCAGTATGTACTTTTGCAAAGTGTCGCTGTGGCGCAATCAGTTAGTGTGTAAGGCTATTAACCAAAAGGTTGGTGGTTCAATCCCACCCAGGGACTTAATTGACCTTGTTATCAGATTTTGGTGATCTTTAAGTAGACAAGTCAAAATTTCAAACCCCCTGTTATGGTGTAGGGTACCTGGCCTTCTCTGATGTAGTTAGATTTGATTCAGTGATTTTATAAAAACAGCTAGGAAGCACAATTTAGCAGTGGGTTGCAGAGAAAAAGAAATATGCTGGCAGAAAAATCCAATTGAGTGATTAAACAGCTCTTCATTTTCTGGCTTTATTTTTATGCTAACTAATTTGTTCTCTGAAAAGTGTCCACAAAGCCAAGTATCTGATTAACATATTTGTAGGGATGGTTTTTCATCTATTACTAAATTAAACTTGCTTCATTGGAAAGGCAGCAAGATGCATCCTCATTTCAATATCTACTGAAATAATACAGGTTGACACCAGGAAACATTAACGCCACTGCATCCTTGCTGCTTTCTCATGTGGAAGTCTGTTTAATGTGAAAACAAGGGTGATATCTAATTAGCACACAGGTAAGGAATTAAGAAAATCTTTATTTAAGGGTGAAGATGTTTCTCACAAAATCGTTGCCCCAATGCATCATTGAAATTCAAGCTGGAAAGATGATTTTAATATATCACTTGTACATTTTGTATTGCTCTTCTGGTGACAATGTAGTTTGTTTTTGTCAGTTACCATTTTAATAATCGGGTAAAGAAAATTAATTGGATTTTTGAAAGAAAACAATACTGTCAATATACTATTAAAACAAATTAAAATGGTAAAAGTTATTGTACTTTAAGTAAAAATAAAAGCTAAAATATCAATCCCAGTTTTGGATTACTTTAATGAACAAAAAAAAATGCATATAGCAAAGGATAGTTTCAATCTGCCTACCTCTGGGTTATGGGCCCAGCATGCTTCCATTGCAGTACTCTGCTGCACATGTAAGTGCAAGAGATCCTGAAGCACTCACTCATCATGCGAAAGTACCAATGTGTTTCTTCGTTGGTTGCTGGAAGAAAACATCTTACAAAAACTCTCCAGATTATTGACTTTTTAAAGTTTTTTTAGGAAACGTTCTAGATGAATGCTTATTAGTCTTTGTCAGTATGTACTTTTTGCAAAGTGTCTCTGTGGCGCAATTGGTTAGTGTGTTCAGCTATTAATCAAAAAGTTGGTGGTTCAATCCACCCAGGGACATAATTGACCTTGTGATCAGATTTTGGTGATATTTAAGTAGACAAGTCAAAATTGCAAACCCCCTCTTATGGTGTAGGGTACCTGGCCTTCTCTGATGTAATCAGAGTTAGATTTGATTAAGTGATTTTATAAAAAAAACAGCTAGGAAGCACAATTTAGCAGTGGGTTGCAGAGAAAAAGAAAAATGCTGGCAGAAAAATCCAATTGAGTGATTAAACAGCTCTTCATTTTCTGGCTTTATTTTTATGATAACAAATTTGTTCTCTGAAAAGTGTCCACAAAGCCAAGTATCTGATTAACATCTTTGTAGGGATGGTTTTTCACCTATTACTAAATTAAACTTGCTTCATTGGAAAGGCAGCAAGATGCATCCTCATTTCAATATCTACGGAAATAATACAGGTTGACACCAGGAAACATTAACGCCACTGCATCTTTGCTGTTTTCTCATGTGGAAGTCTGTTTAATGTGAAAACAAAGTGATATCTAATTAGCACACAGGTAAGGAATTAAGAAAATCTTTATTTAAGGGTGAAGATGTTTCTCACAAAATCGTTGCCCCAATGCATCATTGAAATTCAAGCTGGAAAGATGATTTTAATATATCACTTGTACATTTTGTATTGCTCTTCTGGTGACAATGTAGTTTGTTTTTGTCAATTACCATTTTAATAATCGGGTAAAGAAAATTAATTGGATTTTTTAAAGAAAACAATACTGTCAATATACTATTAAAACAAATTAAAATGGTAAAAGTTATTGTACTTTAAGTAAAAATAAAAGCTAAAATATCAATCCCAGTTTTGGATTACTTTAATGAACAAAAAAAAATGCATATAGCAAAGGATAGTTTCAATCTGCCTACCTCTGGGTTATGGGCCCAGCATGCTTCCAGTGCAGTACTCTGCTGCACATGTAAGTGCAAGAGATCCTGAAGCACTCACTCATCATGCGAAAGTACCAATGTGTTTCTTCATTGGTTGCTGGAAGAAACATCTTACAAAAACTCTCCAGATTATTGACTTTTTAAAGTTTTTCTAGGAAACGTTCTAGATGAATGCTTATTAGTCTTTGTCAGTATGTACTTTTTGCAAAGTGTCTCTGTGGCACAATCGGTTAGAGTGTTCAGCTATTAATCAGAAGGTTGGTGGTTCAATCCCACCCAGGCACGTAATTGACCTTGTGATCAGATTTTGGTAATATTTAAGTAGACAAGTCAAAATTGCAAAACCCCTCTTATGGTGTAGGGTACCTGGCCTTCTCTGATGTAATCAGAGTTAGATTTGATTAAGTGATTTTATAAAAAAAACAGCTAGGAAGCACAATTTAGCAGTGGGTTGCAGAGAAAAAGAAAAATGCTGGCAGAAAAATCCAATTGAGTGATTAAACAGCTCTTCATTTTCTGGCTTTATTTTTATGATAACAAATTTGTTCTCTGAAAAGTGTCCACAAAGCCAAGTATCTGATTAACATCTTTGTAGGGATGGTTTTTCACCTATTACTAAATTAAACTTGCTTCATTGGAAAGGCAGCAAGATGCATCCTCATTTCAATATCTACTGAAATAGTACAGGTTGACACCAGGAAACATTAACGCCACTGCATCCTTGCTGCTTTCTCATGTGGAAGTCTGTTAATGTGAAAACAAGGTGATATCTAATTAGCACACAGGTAAGGAATTAAGAAAATCTTTATTTAAGGGTGAAGATGTTTCTCACATAATCGTTGCCCCAATGCATCATTGAAATTCAAGCTGGAAAGATGATTTTAATGTATCACTTGTACATTTTGTATTGCTCTTCTGGTGACAATGTAGTTTGTTTTTGTCAATTACCATTTTAATAATCGGGTAAAGAAAATTAATTGGATTTTTTAAAGAAAACAATACTGTCAATATACTATTAAAACAAATTAAAATGGTAAAAGTTATTGTACTTTAAGTAAAAATAAAAGCTAAAATATCAATCCCAGTTTTGGATTACTTTAATGAACAAAAAAAAAATTCATATAGCAAAGGATAGTTTCAATCTGCCTACCTCTGGGTTATGGGCCCAGCATGCTTCCATTGCAGTACTCTGCTGCACATGTAAGTGCAAGAGATCCTGAAGCACTCACTCATCATGCGAAAGTACCAATGTGTTTCTTCGTTGGTTGCTGGAAGAAACATCTTACAAAAACTCTCCAGATTATTGACTTTTTAAAGTTTTTTTAGGAAACGTTCTAGATGAATGCTTATTAGTCTTTGTTAGTATGTACTTTTTGCAAAGTGTCTCTGTGGCGCAATTGGTTAGTGTGTTCAGCTATTAATCAAAAAGTTGGTGGTTCAATCCCACCCAGGGACATAATTGACCTTGTGATCAGATTTTGGTGATATTTAAGTAGACAAGTCAAAATTGCAAACCCCCTCTTATGGTGTAGGGTACCTGGCCTTCTCTGATGTAATCAGAGTTAGATTTGATTAAGTGATTTTATAAAAAAAACAGCTAGGAAGCACAATTTAGCAGTGGGTTGCAGAGAAAAAGAAAAATGCTGGCAGAAAAATCCAATTGAGTGATTAAACAGCTCTTCATTTTCTGGCTTTATTTTTATGATAACAAATTTGTTCTCTGAAAAGTGTCCACAAAGCCAAGTATCTGATTAACATTTTTGTAGGGATGGTTTTTCACCTATTACTAAATTAAACTTGCTTCATTGGAAAGGCAGCAAGATGCATCCTCATTTCAATATCTACGGAAATAATACAGGTTGACACCAGGAAACATTAACGCCACTGCATCTTTGCTGTTTTCTCATGTGGAAGTCTGTTTAATGTGAAAACAAGGTGATATCTAATTAGCACACAGGTAAGGAATTAAGAAAATCTTTATTTAAGGGTGAAGATGTTTCTCACAAAATCGTTGCCCCAATGCATCATTGAAATTCAAGCTGGAAAGATGATTTTAATATATCACTTGTACATTTTGTATTGCTCTTCTGGTGACAATGTAGTTTGTTTTTGTCAATTACCATTTTAAAAATCGGGTAAAGAAAATTAATTGGATTTTTGAAAGAAAACAATACTGTCAATATACTATTAAAACAAATTAAAATGGTAAAAGTTATTGTACTTTAAGTAAAAATAAAAGCTAAAATATCAATCCCAGTTTTGGATTACTTTAATGAACAAAAAAAAATGCATATAGCAAAGGATAGTTTCAATCTGCCTACCTCTGGGTTATGGGCCCAGCATGCTTCCAGTGCAGTACTCTGCTGCACATGTAAGTGCAAGAGATCCTGAAGCACTCACTCATCATGCGAAAGTACCAATGTGTTTCTTCATTGGTTGCTGGAAGAAACATCTTACAAAAACTCTCCAGATTATTGACTTTTTAAAGTTTTTCTAGGAAACGTTCTAGATGAATGCTTATTAGTCTTTGTCAGTATGTACTTTTTGCAAAGTGTCTCTGTGGCGCAATCGGTTAGTGTGTTCAGCTATTAATCAGAAGGTTGGTGGTTCAATCCTACCCAGGGACGTAATTGACCTTGTGATCAGATTTTGGTAATATTTAAGTAGACAAGTCAAAATTGCAAAACCCCTCTTATGGTGTAGGGTACCTGGCCTTCTCTGATGTAATCAGAGTTAGATTTGATTAAGTGATTTTATAAAAAAAACAGCTAGGAAGCACAATTTAGCAGTGGGTTGCAGAGAAAAAGAAAAATGCTGGCAGAAAAATCCAATTGAGTGATTAAACAGCTCTTCATTTTCTGGCTTTATTTTTATGATAACAAATTTGTTCTCTGAAAAGTGTCCACAAAGCCAAGTATCTGATTAACATCTTTGTAGGGATGGTTTTTCACCTATTACTAAATTAAACTTGCTTCATTGGAAAGGCAGCAAGATGCATCCTCATTTCAATATCTACGGAAATAATACAGGTTGACACCAGGAAACATTAACGCCACTGCATCTTTGCTGTTTTCTCATGTGGAAGTCTGTTTAATGTGAAAACAAAGTGATATCTAATTAGCACACAGGTAAGGAATTAAGAAAATCTTTATTTAAGGGTGAAGATGTTTCTCACAAAATCGTTGCCCCAATGCATCATTGAAATTCAAGCTGGAAAGATGATTTTAATATATCACTTGTACATTTTGTATTGCTCTTCTGGTGACAATGTAGTTTGTTTTTGTCAATTACCATTTTAATAATCGGGTAAAGAAAAGTAATTGGATTTTTGAAAGAAAACAATACTGTCAATATACTATTAAAACAAATTAAAATGGTAAAAGTTATTGTACTTTAAGTAAAAATAAAAGAGCAAAAATATCAATCCCAGTTTTGGATTACTTTAATTAACAAAAAAAAAATGCATATAGCAGAGGATAGTTTCAATCTGCCTACCTCTGGGTTATGGACCCAGCATGCTTTCATAACAGTACTCTGCTGCACATGTAAGTGCAAGAGATCCTGAAGCACTCACTCATCATGGGAAAGTACCAATGTGTTTCTTCATTGGTTGATGGAAGAAACATCTTACAAAAACTCTCCAGATTATTGACTATTTAAAGTTTTTATAGGAAACGTTCTAGATGAATGCTTATTAGCCTTTGTCAGTATGCACTTTTGCAAAGTGTCGCTGTGGCGCGATCAGTTAGTGTGTACAGCTATTAACCAAAAGGTTGGTGGTTCAATCCCACCCAGGGACATAATTGACCTTGTTATCAGATTTTGTTGATCTTTAAGTAGACAAGTCAAAATTTCGAAAACCCCTGTTATGGTGTAGGGTACCTTGCCTTCTCTGATGTAATCAGAGTTAGATTTGATTCAGTGATTTTATAAAAACAGCTAGGAAGCACAATTTAGCAGTGGGTTGCAGAGAAAAAGAAATATGCTATCAAAAAAATCCAATTGAGTGATTAAACAGCTCTTCATTTTCTGGCTTTATTTTTATGCTAACAAATTTGTTCTCTGAAAAGTGTCCACAAAGCCAAGTCTCTGATTAACACCTTTGTAGGGATGGTTTTTCACCTATTACTAAATTAAACTTGCTTCATTGGAAAGGCAGCAAGATGCATCCTCATTTCAATATCTACTGAAATAATACAGGTTGACACCAGGAAACATTAACGCCACTGCATCCTTGCTGCTTTCTCATGTGGAAGTCTGTTTAATGTGAAAACAAGGTGATATCTAATTAGCACACAGGTAAGGAATTAAGAAAATCTTTATTTAAGGGTGAAGATGTTTCTCACAAAATCGTTGCCCCAATGCATCATTGAAATTCAAGCTGGAAAGATGATTTTAATATATCACTTGTACATTTTGTATTGCTCTTCTGGTGACAATGTAGTTTGTTTTTGTCAGTTACCATTTTAATAATCGGGTAAAGAAAATTAATTGGATTTTTGAAAGAAAACAATACTGTCAATATACTATTAAAACAAATTAAAATGGTAAAAGTTATTGTACTTTAAGTAAAAATAAAAGCTAAAATATCAATCCCAGTTTTGGATTACTTTAATGAACAAAAAAAAATGCATATAGCAGAGGATAGTTTCAATCTGCCTACCTCTGGGTTATGGACCCAGCATGCTTCCATTACAGTACTCTGCTGCACATGTAAGTGCAAGAGATCCTGAAGCACTCACTCATCATGGGAAAGTACCAATGTGTTTCTTCATTGGTTGATGGAAGAAACATCTTACAAAAACTCTCCACATTATTGACTTTTTAAAATGTTTCTAGGAATCGTTCTAGATGAATGCTTATTAGCCTTTGTCAGTAAGTACTTTTGCAAAGTGTCGCTGTGGCGCAATCAGTTAGTGTGTAAGGCTATTAACCAAAAGGTTGGTGGTTCAATCCCACCCAGGGACTTAATTGACCTTGTTATCAGATTTTGGTGATCTTTAAGCAGACAAGTCAAAATTTCAAACCCCCTGTTATGGTGTAGGGTACCTGGCCTTCTCTGATGTAATCAGAGTTAGATTTGATTCAGTGATTTTATAAAAACAGCTAGGAAGCACAATTTAGCAGTGGGTTGCAGAGAAAAAGAAATATGCTGGCAGAAAAATCCAATTGAGTGATTAAACAGCTCTTCATTTTCTGGCTTTATTTTTATGCTAACTAATTTGTTCTCTGAAAAGTGTCCACAAAGCCAAGTATCTGATTAACATATTTGTAGGGATGGTTTTTCACCTATTACTAAATTAAACTTGCTTCATTGGAAAGGCAGCAAGATGCATCCTCATTTCAATATCTACTGAAATAATACAGGTTGACACCAGGAAACATTAACGCCACTGCATCCTTGCTGCTTTCTCATGTGGAAGTCTGTTTAATGTGAAAACAAGGTGATATCTAATTAGCACACAGGTAAGGAATTAAGAAAATCTTTATTTAAGGGTGAAGATGTTTCTCACAAAATCATTGCCCCAATGCATCATTGAAATTCAAGCTGGAAAGATGATTTTAATATATCACTTGTACATTTTGTATTGCTCTTCTGGTGACAATGTAGTTTGTTTTTGTCAATTACCATTTTAATAATAGGGTAAAGAAAATTAAGTGGATTTTTGAAAGAAAACAATACTGTCAATATACTATTAAAACAAATTAAAATGGTAAAAGTTATTGTACTTTAAGTAAAAATAAAAGCTAAAATATCAATCCCAGTTTTGGATTACTTTAATGAACAAAAAAAAAATGCATATAGCAAAGGATAGTTTCAATCTGCCTACCTCTGGGTTATGGGCCCAGCATGCTTCCATTGCAGTACTCTGCTGCACATGTAAGTGCAAGAGATCCTGAAGCCCTCACTCATCATGCGAAAGTACCAATGTGTTTCTTCATTGGTTGCTGGAAGAAACATCTTACAAAAACTCTCCATATTATTAACTTTTTAAA
Source organism: Pseudophryne corroboree (assembly GCF_028390025.1). Lineage (NCBI taxonomy): Eukaryota > Metazoa > Chordata > Amphibia > Anura > Myobatrachidae > Pseudophryne > Pseudophryne corroboree. The sequence continues at coordinate 715,011 of NW_026969651.1, forward strand.
GTTTTTCTAGGAAACGTTCTAGATGAATGCTTATTAGTCTTTGTCAGTATATTCTTTTTGCAAAGTGTCTCTGTGGCGCAATCGGTTAGTGTGTTCAGCTATTAATCAAAAGGTTGGTAGTTCAATCCCACCCAGGGACGTAATTGACCTTGTGATCAGATTTTGGTGATATTTAAGTAGACAAGTCAAAATTGCAAACCCCCTCTTATGGTGTAGGGTACCTGGCCTTCTCTGATGTAATCAGAGTTAGATTTGATTAAGTGATTTTATAAAAAAACAGCTAGGAAGCACAATTTAGCAGTGGGTTGCAGAGAAAAAGAAAAATGCTGGCAGAAAAATACAATTGAGTGATTAAACAGCTCTTCATTTTCTGGCTTTATTTTTATGATAACAAATTTGTTCTCTGAAAAGTGTCCACAAAGCCAAGTCTCTGATTAACACCTTTGTAGGGATGGTTTTTCACCTATTACTAAATTAAACTTGCTTCATTGGAAAGGCAGCAAGATGCATCCTCATTTCAATATCTACTGAAATAATACAGGTTGACACCAGGAAACATTAACGCCACTGCATCCTTGCTGCTTTCTCATGTGGAAGTCTGTTTAATGTGAAAACAAGGTGATATCTAATTAGCACACAGGTAAGGAATTAAGAAAATCTTTATTTAAGGGTGAAGATGTTTCTCACAAAATTGTTGCCCCAATGCATCATTGAAATTCAAGCTGGAAAGATGATTTTAATATATCACTTGTACATTTTGTATTGCTCTTCTGGTGACAATGTAGTTTGTTTTTGTCAGTTACCATTTTAATAATCGGGTAAAGAAAATTAATTGGATTTTTGAAAGAAAACAATACTGTCAATATACTATTAAAACAAATTAAAATGGTAAAAGTTATTGTACTTTAAGTAAAAATAAAAGCTAAAATATCAATCCCAGTTTTGGATTACTTTAATGAACAAAAAAAAATGCATATAGCAGAGGATAGTTTCAATCTGCCTACCTCTGGGTTATGGACCCAGCATGCTTCCATTACAGTACTCTGCTGCACATGTAAGTGCAAGAGATCCTGAAGCACTCACTCATCATGGGAAAGTACCAATGTGTTTCTTCATTGGTTGATGGAAGAAACATCTTACAAAAACTCTCCACATTATTGACTTTTTAAAATGTTTCTAGGAATCGTTCTAGATGAATGCTTATTAGCCTTTGTCAGTAAGTACTTTTGCAAAGTGTCGCTGTGGCGCAATCAGTTAGTGTGTAAGGCTATTAACCAAAAGGTTGGTGGTTCAATCCCACCCAGGGACATAATTGACCTTGTTATCAGATTTTGGTGATCTTTAAGCAGACAAGTCAAAATTTCAAACCCCCTGTTATGGTGTAGGGTACCTGGCCTTCTCTGATGTAATCAGAGTTAGATTTGATTCAGTGATTTTATAAAAACAGCTAGGAAGCACAATTTAGCAGTGGGTTGCAGAGAAAAAGAAATATGCTGGCAGAAAAATCCAATTGAGTGATTAAACAGCTCTTCATTTTCTGGCTTTATTTTTATGCTAACTAATTTGTTCTCTGAAAAGTGTCCACAAAGCCAAGTATCTGATTAACATATTTGTAGGGATGGTTTTTCACCTATTACTAAATTAAACTTGCTTCATTGGAAAGGCAGCAAGATGCATCCTCATTTCAATATCTACTGAAATAATACAGGTTGACACCAGGAAACATTAACGCCACTGCATCCTTGCTGCTTTCTCATGTGGAAGTCTGTTTAATGTGAAAACAAGGTGATATCTAATTAGCACACAGGTAAGGAATTAAGAAAATCTTTATTTAAGGGTAAAGATGTTTCTCACAAAATCATTGCCCCAATGCATCATTGAAATTCAAGCTGGAAAGATGATTTTAATATATCACTTGTACATTTTGTATTGCTCTTCTGGTGACAATGTAGTTTGTTTTTGTCAATTACCATTTTAATAATAGGGTAAAGAAAATTAAGTGGATTTTTGAAAGAAAACAATACTGTCAATATACTATTAAAACAAATTAAAATGGTAAAAGTTATTGTACTTTAAGTAAAAATAAAAGCTAAAATATCAATCCCAGTTTTGGATTACTTTAATGAACAAAAAAAAAATGCATATAGCAAAGGATAGTTTCAATCTGCCTACCTCTGGGTTATGGGCCCAGCATGCTTCCATTGCAGTACTCTGCTGCACATGTAAGTGCAAGAGATCCTGAAGCCCTCACTCATCATGCGAAAGTACCAATGTGTTTCTTCATTGGTTGCTGGAAGAAACATCTTACAAAAACTCTCCATATTATTAACTTTTTAAAGTTTTTCTAGGAAACGTTCTAGATGAATGCTTATTAGTCTTTGTCAGTATATTCTTTTTGCAAAGTGTCTCTGTGGCGCAATCGGTTAGTGTGTTCAGCTATTAATCAAAAGGTTGGTAGTTCAACCCCACCCAGGGACGTAATTGACCTTGTGATCAGATTTTGGTGATATTTAAGTAGACAAGTCAAAATTGCAAACCCCCTCTTATGGTGTAGGGTACCTGGCCTTCTCTGATGTAATCAGAGTTAGATTTGATTAAGTGATTTTATAAAAAAACAGCTAGGAAGCACAATTTAGCAGTGGGTTGCAGAGAAAAAGAAAAATGCTGGCAGAAAAATACAATTGAGTGATTAAACAGCTCTTCATTTTCTGGCTTTATTTTTATGATAACAAATTTGTTCTCTGAAAAGTGTCCACAAAGCCAAGTCTCTGATTAACACCTTTGTAGGGATGGTTTTTCACCTATTACTAAATTAAACTTGCTTCATTGGAAAGGCAGCAAGATGCATCCTCATTTCAATATCTACTGAAATAATACAGGTTGACACCAGGAAACATTAACGCCACTGCATCCTTGCTGCTTTCTCATGTGGAAGTCTGTTTAATGTGAAAACAAGGTGATATCTAATTAGCACACAGGTAAGGAATTAAGAAAATCTTTATTTAAGGGTGAAGATGTTTCTCACAAAATTGTTGCCCCAATGCATCATTGAAATTCAAGCTGGAAAGATGATTTTAATATATCACTTGTACATTTTGTATTGCTCTTCTGGTGACAATGTAGTTTGTTTTTGTCAGTTACCATTTTAATAATCGGGTAAAGAAAATTAATTGGATTTTTGAAAGAAAACAATACTGTCAATATACTATTAAAACAAATTAAAATGGTAAAAGTTATTGTACTTTAAGTAAAAATAAAAGCTAAAATATCAATCCCAGTTTTGGATTACTTTAATGAACAAAAAAAAATGCATATAGCAGAGGATAGTTTCAATCTGCCTACCTCTGGGTTATGGACCCAGCATGCTTCCATTACAGTACTCTGCTGCACATGTAAGTGCAAGAGATCCTGAAGCACTCACTCATCATGGGAAAGTACCAATGTGTTTCTTCATTGGTTGATGGAAGAAACATCTTACAAAAACTCTCCACATTATTGACTTTTTAAAATGTTTCTAGGAATCGTTCTAGATGAATGCTTATTAGCCTTTGTCAGTAAGTACTTTTGCAAAGTGTCGCTGTGGCGCAATCAGTTAGTGTGTAAGGCTATTAACCAAAAGGTTGGTGGTTCAATCCCACCCAGGGACATAATTGACCTTGTTATCAGATTTTGGTGATCTTTAAGCAGACAAGTCAAAATTTCAAACCCCCTGTTATGGTGTAGGGTACCTGGCCTTCTCTGATGTAATCAGAGTTAGATTTGATTCAGTGATTTTATAAAAACAGCTAGGAAGCACAATTTAGCAGTGGGTTGCAGAGAAAAAGAAAAATGCTGGCAGAAAAATCCAATTGAGTGATTAAACAGCTCTTCATTTTCTGGCTTTATTTTTATGATAACAAATTTGTTCTCTGAAAAGTGTCCACAAAGCCAAGTATCTGATTAACATCTTTGTAGGGATGGTTTTTCACCTATTACTAAATTAAACTTGCTTCATTGGAAAGGCAGCAAGATGCATCCTCATTTCAATATCTACTGAAATAGTACAGGTTGACACCAGGAAACATTAACGCCACTGCATCCTTGCTGCTTTCTCATGTGGAAGTCTGTTAATGTGAAAACAAGGTGATATCTAATTAGCACACAGGTAAGGAATTAAGAAAATCTTTATTTAAGGGTGAAGATGTTTCTCACATAATCGTTGCCCCAATGCATCATTGAAATTCAAGCTGGAAAGATGATTTTAATGTATCACTTGTACATTTTGTATTGCTCTTCTGGTGACAATGTAGTTTGTTTTTGTCAATTACCATTTTAATAATCGGGTAAAGAAAATTAATTGGATTTTTTAAAGAAAACAATACTGTCAATATACTATTAAAACAAATTAAAATGGTAAAAGTTATTGTACTTTAAGTAAAAATAAAAGCTAAAATATCAATCCCAGTTTTGGATTACTTTAATGAACAAAAAAAAAATGCATATAGCAAAGGATAGTTTCAATCTGCCTACCTCTGGGTTATGGGCCCAGCATGCTTCCATTGCAGTACTCTGCTGCACATGTAAGTGCAAGAGATCCTGAAGCACTCACTCATCATGCGAAAGTACCAATGTGTTTCTTCGTTGGTTGCTGGAAGAAACATCTTACAAAAACTCTCCAGATTATTGACTTTTTAAAGTTTTTTTAGGAAACGTTCTAGATGAATGCTTATTAGTCTTTGTTAGTATGTACTTTTTGCAAAGTGTCTCTGTGGCGCAATTGGTTAGTGTGTTCAGCTATTAATCAAAAAGTTGGTGGTTCAATCCCACCCAGGGACATAATTGACCTTGTGATCAGATTTTGGTGATATTTAAGTAGACAAGTCAAAATTGCAAACCCCCTCTTATGGTGTAGGGTACCTGGCCTTCTCTGATGTAATCAGAGTTAGATTTGATTAAGTGATTTTATAAAAAAAACAGCTAGGAAGCACAATTTAGCAGTGGGTTGCAGAGAAAAAGAAAAATGCTGGCAGAAAAATCCAATTGAGTGATTAAACAGCTCTTCATTTTCTGGCTTTATTTTTATGATAACAAATTTGTTCTCTGAAAAGTGTCCACAAAGCCAAGTATCTGATTAACATTTTTGTAGGGATGGTTTTTCACCTATTACTAAATTAAACTTGCTTCATTGGAAAGGCAGCAAGATGCATCCTCATTTCAATATCTACGGAAATAATACAGGTTGACACCAGGAAACATTAACGCCACTGCATCTTTGCTGTTTTCTCATGTGGAAGTCTGTTTAATGTGAAAACAAGGTGATATCTAATTAGCACACAGGTAAGGAATTAAGAAAATCTTTATTTAAGGGTGAAGATGTTTCTCACAAAATCGTTGCCCCAATGCATCATTGAAATTCAAGCTGGAAAGATGATTTTAATATATCACTTGTACATTTTGTATTGCTCTTCTGGTGACAATGTAGTTTGTTTTTGTCAATTACCATTTTAAAAATCGGGTAAAGAAAATTAATTGGATTTTTGAAAGAAAACAATACTGTCAATATACTATTAAAACAAATTAAAATGGTAAAAGTTATTGTACTTTAAGTAAAAATAAAAGCTAAAATATCAATCCCAGTTTTGGATTACTTTAATGAACAAAAAAAAATGCATATAGCAAAGGATAGTTTCAATCTGCCTACCTCTGGGTTATGGGCCCAGCATGCTTCCAGTGCAGTACTCTGCTGCACATGTAAGTGCAAGAGATCCTGAAGCACTCACTCATCATGCGAAAGTACCAATGTGTTTCTTCATTGGTTGCTGGAAGAAACATCTTACAAAAACTCTCCAGATTATTGACTTTTTAAAGTTTTTCTAGGAAACGTTCTAGATGAATGCTTATTAGTCTTTGTCAGTATGTACTTTTTGCAAAGTGTCTCTGTGGCGCAATCGGTTAGTGTGTTCAGCTATTAATCAGAAGGTTGGTGGTTCAATCCCACCCAGGGACGTAATTGACCTTGTGATCAGATTTTGGTAATATTTAAGTAGACAAGTCAAAATTGCAAAACCCCTCTTATGGTGTAGGGTACCTGGCCTTCTCTGATGTAATCAGAGTTAGATTTGATTAAGTGATTTTATAAAAAAAACAGCTAGGAAGCACAATTTAGCAGTGGGTTGCAGAGAAAAAGAAAAATGCTGGCAGAAAAATCCAATTGAGTGATTAAACAGCTCTTCATTTTCTGGCTTTATTTTTATGATAACAAATTTGTTCTCTGAAAAGTGTCCACAAAGCCAAGTATCTGATTAACATCTTTGTAGGGATGGTTTTTCACCTATTACTAAATTAAACTTGCTTCATTGGAAAGGCAGCAAGATGCATCCTCATTTCAATATCTACGGAAATAATACAGGTTGACACCAGGAAACATTAACGCCACTGCATCTTTGCTGTTTTCTCATGTGGAAGTCTGTTTAATGTGAAAACAAAGTGATATCTAATTAGCACACAGGTAAGGAATTAAGAAAATCTTTATTTAAGGGTGAAGATGTTTCTCACAAAATCGTTGCCCCAATGCATCATTGAAATTCAAGCTGGAAAGATGATTTTAATATATCACTTGTACATTTTGTATTGCTCTTCTGGTGACAATGTAGTTTGTTTTTGTCAATTACCATTTTAATAATCGGGTAAAGAAAAGTAATTGGATTTTTGAAAGAAAACAATACTGTCAATATACTATTAAAACAAATTAAAATGGTAAAAGTTATTGTACTTTAAGTAAAAATAAAAGAGCAAAAATATCAATCCCAGTTTTGGATTACTTTAATTAACAAAAAAAAAATGCATATAGCAGAGGATAGTTTCAATCTGCCTACCTCTGGGTTATGGACCCAGCATGCTTTCATAACAGTACTCTGCTGCACATGTAAGTGCAAGAGATCCTGAAGCACTCACTCATCATGGGAAAGTACCAATGTGTTTCTTCATTGGTTGATGGAAGAAACATCTTACAAAAACTCTCCAGATTATTGACTATTTAAAGTTTTTATAGGAAACGTTCTAGATGAATGCTTATTAGCCTTTGTCAGTATGCACTTTTGCAAAGTGTCGCTGTGGCGCGATCAGTTAGTGTGTACAGCTATTAACCAAAAGGTTGGTGGTTCAATCCCACCCAGGGACATAATTGACCTTGTTATCAGATTTTGTTGATCTTTAAGTAGACAAGTCAAAATTTCGAAAACCCCTGTTATGGTGTAGGGTACCTTGCCTTCTCTGATGTAATCAGAGTTAGATTTGATTCAGTGATTTTATAAAAACAGCTAGGAAGCACAATTTAGCAGTGGGTTGCAGAGAAAAAGAAATATGCTATCAAAAAAATCCAATTGAGTGATTAAACAGCTCTTCATTTTCTGGCTTTATTTTTATGCTAACAAATTTGTTCTCTGAAAAGTGTCCACAAAGCCAAGTCTCTGATTAACACCTTTGTAGGGATGGTTTTTCACCTATTACTAAATTAAACTTGCTTCATTGGAAAGGCAGCAAGATGCATCCTCATTTCAATATCTACTGAAATAATACAGGTTGACACCAGGAAACATTAACGCCACTGCATCCTTGCTGCTTTCTCATGTGGAAGTCTGTTTAATGTGAAAACAAGGTGATATCTAATTAGCACACAGGTAAGGAATTAAGAAAATCTTTATTTAAGGGTGAAGATGTTTCTCACAAAATCGTTGCCCCAATGCATCATTGAAATTCAAGCTGGAAAGATGATTTTAATATATCACTTGTACATTTTGTATTGCTCTTCTGGTGACAATGTAGTTTGTTTTTGTCAGTTACCATTTTAATAATCGGGTAAAGAAAATTAATTGGATTTTTGAAAGAAAACAATACTGTCAATATACTATTAAAACAAATTAAAATGGTAAAAGTTATTGTACTTTAAGTAAAAATAAAAGCTAAAATATCAATCCCAGTTTTGGATTACTTTAATGAACAAAAAAAAATGCATATAGCAGAGGATAGTTTCAATCTGCCTACCTCTGGGTTATGGACCCAGCATGCTTCCATTACAGTACTCTGCTGCACATGTAAGTGCAAGAGATCCTGAAGCACTCACTCATCATGGGAAAGTACCAATGTGTTTCTTCATTGGTTGATGGAAGAAACATCTTACAAAAACTCTCCACATTATTGACTTTTTAAAATGTTTCTAGGAATCGTTCTAGATGAATGCTTATTAGCCTTTGTCAGTAAGTACTTTTGCAAAGTGTCGCTGTGGCGCAATCAGTTAGTGTGTAAGGCTATTAACCAAAAGGTTGGTGGTTCAATCCCACCCAGGGACTTAATTGACCTTGTTATCAGATTTTGGTGATCTTTAAGCAGACAAGTCAAAATTTCAAACCCCCTGTTATGGTGTAGGGTACCTGGCCTTCTCTGATGTAATCAGAGTTAGATTTGATTCAGTGATTTTATAAAAACAGCTAGGAAGCACAATTTAGCAGTGGGTTGCAGAGAAAAAGAAATATGCTGGCAGAAAAATCCAATTGAGTGATTAAACAGCTCTTCATTTTCTGGCTTTATTTTTATGCTAACTAATTTGTTCTCTGAAAAGTGTCCACAAAGCCAAGTATCTGATTAACATATTTGTAGGGATGGTTTTTCACCTATTACTAAATTAAACTTGCTTCATTGGAAAGGCAGCAAGATGCATCCTCATTTCAATATCTACTGAAATAATACAGGTTGACACCAGGAAACATTAACGCCACTGCATCCTTGCTGCTTTCTCATGTGGAAGTCTGTTTAATGTGAAAACAAGGTGATATCTAATTAGCACACAGGTAAGGAATTAAGAAAATCTTTATTTAAGGGTGAAGATGTTTCTCACAAAATCATTGCCCCAATGCATCATTGAAATTCAAGCTGGAAAGATGATTTTAATATATCACTTGTACATTTTGTATTGCTCTTCTGGTGACAATGTAGTTTGTTTTTGTCAATTACCATTTTAATAATAGGGTAAAGAAAATTAAGTGGATTTTTGAAAGAAAACAATACTGTCAATATACTATTAAAACAAATTAAAATGGTAAAAGTTATTGTACTTTAAGTAAAAATAAAAGCTAAAATATCAATCCCAGTTTTGGATTACTTTAATGAACAAAAAAAAAATGCATATAGCAAAGGATAGTTTCAATCTGCCTACCTCTGGGTTATGGGCCCAGCATGCTTCCATTGCAGTACTCTGCTGCACATGTAAGTGCAAGAGATCCTGAAGCCCTCACTCATCATGCGAAAGTACCAATGTGTTTCTTCATTGGTTGCTGGAAGAAACATCTTACAAAAACTCTCCATATTATTAACTTTTTAAAGTTTTTCTAGGAAACGTTCTAGATGAATGCTTATTAGTCTTTGTCAGTATATTCTTTTTGCAAAGTGTCTCTGTGGCGCAATCGGTTAGTGTGTTCAGCTATTAATCAAAAGGTTGGTAGTTCAATCCCACCCAGGGACGTAATTGACCTTGTGATCAGATTTTGGTGATATTTAAGTAGACAAGTCAAAATTGCAAACCCCCTCTTATGGTGTAGGGTACCTGGCCTTCTCTGATGTAATCAGAGTTAGATTTGATTAAGTGATTTTATAAAAAAACAGCTAGGAAGCACAATTTAGCAGTGGGTTGCAGAGAAAAAGAAAAATGCTGGCAGAAAAATACAATTGAGTGATTAAACAGCTCTTCATTTTCTGGCTTTATTTTTATGATAACAAATTTGTTCTCTGAAAAGTGTCCACAAAGCCAAGTCTCTGATTAACACCTTTGTAGGGATGGTTTTTCACCTATTACTAAATTAAACTTGCTTCATTGGAAAGGCAGCAAGATGCATCCTCATTTCAATATCTACTGAAATAATACAGGTTGACACCAGGAAACATTAACGCCACTGCATCCTTGCTGCTTTCTCATGTGGAAGTCTGTTTAATGTGAAAACAAGGTGATATCTAATTAGCACACAGGTAAGGAATTAAGAAAATCTTTATTTAAGGGTGAAGATGTTTCTCACAAAATTGTTGCCCCAATGCATCATTGAAATTCAAGCTGGAAAGATGATTTTAATATATCACTTGTACATTTTGTATTGCTCTTCTGGTGACAATGTAGTTTGTTTTTGTCAGTTACCATTTTAATAATCGGGTAAAGAAAATTAATTGGATTTTTGAAAGAAAACAATACTGTCAATATACTATTAAAACAAATTAAAATGGTAAAAGTTATTGTACTTTAAGTAAAAATAAAAGCTAAAATATCAATCCCAGTTTTGGATTACTTTAATGAACAAAAAAAAATGCATATAGCAGAGGATAGTTTCAATCTGCCTACCTCTGGGTTATGGACCCAGCATGCTTCCATTACAGTACTCTGCTGCACATGTAAGTGCAAGAGATCCTGAAGCACTCACTCATCATGGGAAAGTACCAATGTGTTTCTTCATTGGTTGATGGAAGAAACATCTTACAAAAACTCTCCACATTATTGACTTTTTAAAATGTTTCTAGGAATCGTTCTAGATGAATGCTTATTAGCCTTTGTCAGTAAGTACTTTTGCAAAGTGTCGCTGTGGCGCAATCAGTTAGTGTGTAAGGCTATTAACCAAAAGGTTGGTGGTTCAATCCCACCCAGGGACATAATTGACCTTGTTATCAGATTTTGGTGATCTTTAAGCAGACAAGTCAAAATTTCAAACCCCCTGTTATGGTGTAGGGTACCTGGCCTTCTCTGATGTAATCAGAGTTAGATTTGATTCAGTGATTTTATAAAAACAGCTAGGAAGCACAATTTAGCAGTGGGTTGCAGAGAAAAAGAAATATGCTGGCAGAAAAATCCAATTGAGTGATTAAACAGCTCTTCATTTTCTGGCTTTATTTTTATGCTAACTAATTTGTTCTCTGAAAAGTGTCCACAAAGCCAAGTATCTGATTAACATATTTGTAGGGATGGTTTTTCACCTATTACTAAATTAAACTTGCTTCATTGGAAAGGCAGCAAGATGCATCCTCATTTCAATATCTACTGAAATAATACAGGTTGACACCAGGAAACATTAACGCCACTGCATCCTTGCTGCTTTCTCATGTGGAAGTCTGTTTAATGTGAAAACAAGGTGATATCTAATTAGCACACAGGTAAGGAATTAAGAAAATCTTTATTTAAGGGTAAAGATGTTTCTCACAAAATCATTGCCCCAATGCATCATTGAAATTCAAGCTGGAAAGATGATTTTAATATATCACTTGTACATTTTGTATTGCTCTTCTGGTGACAATGTAGTTTGTTTTTGTCAATTACCATTTTAATAATAGGGTAAAGAAAATTAAGTGGATTTTTGAAAGAAAACAATACTGTCAATATACTATTAAAACAAATTAAAATGGTAAAAGTTATTGTACTTTAAGTAAAAATAAAAGCTAAAATATCAATCCCAGTTTTGGATTACTTTAATGAACAAAAAAAAAATGCATATAGCAAAGGATAGTTTCAATCTGCCTACCTCTGGGTTATGGGCCCAGCATGCTTCCATTGCAGTACTCTGCTGCACATGTAAGTGCAAGAGATCCTGAAGCCCTCACTCATCATGCGAAAGTACCAATGTGTTTCTTCATTGGTTGCTGGAAGAAACATCTTACAAAAACTCTCCATATTATTAACTTTTTAAAGTTTTTCTAGGAAACGTTCTAGATGAATGCTTATTAGTCTTTGTCAGTATATTCTTTTTGCAAAGTGTCTCTGTGGCGCAATCGGTTAGTGTGTTCAGCTATTAATCAAAAGGTTGGTAGTTCAACCCCACCCAGGGACGTAATTGACCTTGTGATCAGATTTTGGTGATATTTAAGTAGACAAGTCAAAATTGCAAACCCCCTCTTATGGTGTAGGGTACCTGGCCTTCTCTGATGTAATCAGAGTTAGATTTGATTAAGTGATTTTATAAAAAAACAGCTAGGAAGCACAATTTAGCAGTGGGTTGCAGAGAAAAAGAAAAATGCTGGCAGAAAAATACAATTGAGTGATTAAACAGCTCTTCATTTTCTGGCTTTATTTTTATGATAACAAATTTGTTCTCTGAAAAGTGTCCACAAAGCCAAGTCTCTGATTAACACCTTTGTAGGGATGGTTTTTCACCTATTACTAAATTAAACTTGCTTCATTGGAAAGGCAGCAAGATGCATCCTCATTTCAATATCTACTGAAATAATACAGGTTGACACCAGGAAACATTAACGCCACTGCATCCTTGCTGCTTTCTCATGTGGAAGTCTGTTTAATGTGAAAACAAGGTGATATCTAATTAGCACACAGGTAAGGAATTAAGAAAATCTTTATTTAAGGGTGAAGATGTTTCTCACAAAATTGTTGCCCCAATGCATCATTGAAATTCAAGCTGGAAAGATGATTTTAATATATCACTTGTACATTTTGTATTGCTCTTCTGGTGACAATGTAGTTTGTTTTTGTCAGTTACCATTTTAATAATCGGGTAAAGAAAATTAATTGGATTTTTGAAAGAAAACAATACTGTCAATATACTATTAAAACAAATTAAAATGGTAAAAGTTATTGTACTTTAAGTAAAAATAAAAGCTAAAATATCAATCCCAGTTTTGGATTACTTTAATGAACAAAAAAAAATGCATATAGCAGAGGATAGTTTCAATCTGCCTACCTCTGGGTTATGGACCCAGCATGCTTCCATTACAGTACTCTGCTGCACATGTAAGTGCAAGAGATCCTGAAGCACTCACTCATCATGGGAAAGTACCAATGTGTTTCTTCATTGGTTGATGGAAGAAACATCTTACAAAAACTCTCCACATTATTGACTTTTTAAAATGTTTCTAGGAATCGTTCTAGATGAATGCTTATTAGCCTTTGTCAGTAAGTACTTTTGCAAAGTGTCGCTGTGGCGCAATCAGTTAGTGTGTAAGGCTATTAACCAAAAGGTTGGTGGTTCAATCCCACCCAGGGACATAATTGACCTTGTTATCAGATTTTGGTGATCTTTAAGCAGACAAGTCAAAATTTCAAACCCCCTGTTATGGTGTAGGGTACCTGGCCTTCTCTGATGTAATCAGAGTTAGATTTGATTCAGTGATTTTATAAAAACAGCTAGGAAGCACAATTTAGCAGTGGGTTGCAGAGAAAAAGAAATATGCTGGCAGAAAAATCCAATTGAGTGATTAAACAGCTCTTCATTTTCTGGCTTTATTTTTATGCTAACTAATTTGTTCTCTGAAAAGTGTCCACAAAGCCAAGTATCTGATTAACATATTTGTAGGGATGGTTTTTCACCTATTACTAAATTAAACTTGCTTCATTGGAAAGGCAGCAAGATGCATCCTCATTTCAATATCTACTGAAATAATACAGGTTGACACCAGGAAACATTAACGCCACTGCATCCTTGCTGCTTTCTCATGTGGAAGTCTGTTTAATGTGAAAACAAGGTGATATCTAATTAGCACACAGGTAAGGAATTAAGAAAATCTTTATTTAAGGGTAAAGATGTTTCTCACAAAATCATTGCCCCAATGCATCATTGAAATTCAAGCTGGAAAGATGATTTTAATATATCACTTGTACATTTTGTATTGCTCTTCTGGTGACAATGTAGTTTGTTTTTGTCAATTACCATTTTAATAATAGGGTAAAGAAAATTAAGTGGATTTTTGAAAGAAAACAATACTGTCAATATACTATTAAAACAAATTAAAATGGTAAAAGTTATTGTACTTTAAGTAAAAATAAAAGCTAAAATATCAATCCCAGTTTTGGATTACTTTAATGAACAAAAAAAAAATGCATATAGCAAAGGATAGTTTCAATCTGCCTACCTCTGGGTTATGGGCCCAGCATGCTTCCATTGCAGTACTCTGCTGCACATGTAACTGCAAGAGATCCTGAAGCACTCACTCATCATGCGAAAGTACCAATGTGTTTCTTCATTGGTTGCTGGAAGAAACATCTTACAAAAACTCTCCAGATTATTGACTTTTTAAAGTTTTTCTAGGAAACGTTCTAGATGAAAGCTTATTAGTCTTTGTCAGTATATTCTTTTTGCAAAGTGTCTCTGTGGCGCAATCGGTTAGTGTGTTCAGCTATTAATCAAAAGGTTGGTGGTTCAATCCCACCCAGGGACGTAATTGACCTTGTGATCAGATTTTGGTGATCTTTAAGTAGACAAGTCAAAATTTCAAAAACCCCTGTTATGGTGTAGGGTACCTGGCCTTCTCTGATGTAATCAGAGTTAGATTTGATTCAGTGATTTTATAAAAACAGCTAGGAAGCACAATTTAGCAGTGGTTTGCAGAGAAAAAGAAATATGCTGGCAAAAAAATCCAATTGAGTGATTAAACAGCTCTTCATTTTCTGGCTTTATTTTTATGCTAACAAATTTGTTCTCTGAAAAGTGTCCACAAAGCCAAGTATCTGATTAACATCTTTGTAGGGATGGTTTTTCACCTATTACTAAATTAAACTTGCTTCATTGGAAAGGCAGCAAGATGCATCCTCATTTCAATATCTACTGAAATAATACAGGTTGACACCAGGAAACATTAACGCCACTGCATCCTTGCTGCTTTCTCATGTGGAAGTCTGTTTAATGTGAAAACAAGGTGATATCTAATTAGCACACAGGTAAGGAATTAAGAAAATCTTTATTTAAGGGTGAAGATGTTTCTCACAAAATCGTTGCCCCAATGCATCATTGAAATTCAAGCTGGAAAGATGATTTTAATATATCACTTGTACATTTTGTATTGCTCTTCTGGTGACAATGTAGTTTGTTTTTGTCAATTACCATTTTAATAATAGGGTAAAGAAAATTAAGTGGATTTTTGAAAGAAAACAATACTGTCAATATACTATTAAAACAAATTAAAATGGTAAAAGTTATTGTACTTTAAGTAAAAATAAAAGAGCAAAAATATCAATCCCAGTTTTGGATTACTTTAATTAACAAAAAAAAATGCATATAGCAGAGGATAGTTTCAATCTGCCTACCTCTGGGTTATGGGCCCAGCATGCTTCCATTGCAGTACTCTGCTGCACATGTAAGTGCAAGAGATCCTGAAGCACTCACTCATCATGGGAAAGTACCAATGCGTTTCTTCATTGGTTGATGGAAGAAACATCTTACAAAATCTCTCCAGATTATTGACTTTTTAAAGTTTTCTAGGAATTGTTCTAGATGAATGCTTATTAGCCTTTGTCAGTATGTACGTTTGCAAAGTGTCTCTGTGGTGCAATCGGTTAGTGTGTTTGGTTATTAACCAAAGGGTTGGTGGTTCAATCCCACCCAGGGATGTTATTGACCTTGTCATCAGATTTTGGTGATCTTTAAGTAGACAAGTCAAAATTTCAAACCCCGTCTTATGGTGTAGGGTACCTGGCCTACTCTGATGTAATCAGAGTTAGATTTGATTAAGTGATTTTATCAAAAAACAGCTAGGAAGCACAATTTAGCAGTGGGTTGCAGAGAAAATGAAATATGCTGGCAGAAAAATCCAATTGAGTGATTAAACAGCTCTTCATTTTCTGGCTTTATTTTTATGCTAACAAATTTGTTCTCTGAAAAGTGTCCACAAAGCCAAGTATCGGATTAACATCTTTGTAGGGATGGTTTTTCACCTATTACTAAATTAAACTTGCTTCATTGGAAAGGCAGCAAGATGCATCCTCATTTCAATATCTACTGAAATAATACAGGTTGACACCAGGAAACATTAACGCCACTGCATCCTTGCTGCTTTCTCATGTGGAAGTCTGTTTAATGTGAAAACAAGGTGATATCTAATTAGCACACAGGTAAGGAATTAAGAAAATCTTTATTTAAGGGTGAAGATGTTTCTCACAAAATCGTTGCCCCAATGCATCATTGAAATTCAAGCTGGAAAGATGATTTTAATATATCACTTGTACATTTTGTATTGCTCTTCTGGTGACAATGTAGTTTGTTTTTGTCAATTACCATTTTAATAATCGGGTAAAGAAAATTAAGTGGATTTTTGAAAGAAAACAATACTGTCAATATACTATTAAAACATATTAAAATGGTAAAAGTTATTGTACTTTAAGTAAAAATAAAAGAGAAAAAATATCAATCCCAGTTTTGGATTACTTTAATTAACAAAAAAAAATGCATATAGCAGAGGATAGTTTCAATCTGCCTA
Organism: Pseudophryne corroboree; assembly: GCF_028390025.1. Taxonomy (NCBI): domain Eukaryota; kingdom Metazoa; phylum Chordata; class Amphibia; order Anura; family Myobatrachidae; genus Pseudophryne; species Pseudophryne corroboree. The sequence goes on from NW_026969651.1 coordinate 731,217, forward strand.
CCTCTGGGTTATGAACCCAGCATGCTTTCATTACAGTACTCTGCTGCACATGTAAGTGCAAGAGATCTTGAAGCACTCACTCATCATGGGAAAGTAACAATGTGTTTCTTCGTTGGTTGATGGAAGAAACATCTTACAAAAACTCTCCAGATTATTGACTTTTAAAAGTTTTTCTAGGAAACGTTCTAGATGAATGCTTATTAGCCTTTGTCAGTATGGACTTTTGCAAAGTGTCTCTGTGGCGCAATTGGTTAGTGTGATTGGTTATTAACCAAAGGGTTGGTGGTTCAATCCCACCCAGGGATGTAATTGACCTTGTTATCAGATTTTGGTGATCTTTAAGTAGACAAGTCAAAATTTCAAAAACCTCTGTTATGGTGTAGGGTACCTGGCCTTCTCTGATGTAATCAGAGTTAGATTTGATTCAGTGATTTTATAAAAACAGCTAGGAAGCACAATTTAGCAGTGGTTTGCAGAGAAAAAGAAATATGCTGGCAAAAAAATCCAATTGAGTGATTAAACAGCTCTTCATTTTCTGGCTTTATTTTTATGCTAACAAATTTGTTCTCTGAAAAGTGTCCACAAAGCCAAGTATCTGATTAACATCTTTGTAGGGATGGTTTTTCACCTATTACTAAATTAAACTTGCTTCATTGGAAAGGCAGCAAGATGCATCCTCATTTCAATATCTACTGAAATAATACAGGTTGACACCAGGAAACATTAACGCCACTGCATCCTTGCTGCTTTCTCATGTGGAAGTCTGTTTAATGTGAAAACAAGGTGATATCTAATTAGCACACAGGTAAGGAATTAAGAAAATCTTTATTTAAGGGTGAAGATGTTTCTCACAAAATCGTTGCCCCAATGCATCATTGAAATTCAAGCTGGAAAGATGATTTTAATATATCACTTGTACATTTTGTATTGCTCTTCTGGTGACAATGTAGTTTGTTTTTGTCAATTACCATTTTAATAATAGGGTAAAGAAAATTAAGTGGATTTTTGAAAGAAAACAATACTGTCAATATACTATTAAAACAAATTAAAATGGTAAAAGTTATTGTACTTTAAGTAAAAATAAAAGAGCAAAAATATCAATCCCAGTTTTGGATTACTTTAATTAACAAAAAAAAATGCATATAGCAGAGGATAGTTTCAATCTGCCTACCTCTGGGTTATGGGCCCAGCATGCTTCCATTGCAGTACTCTGCTGCACATGTAAGTGCAAGAGATCCTGAAGCACTCACTCATCATGGGAAAGTACCAATGCGTTTCTTCATTGGTTGATGGAAGAAACATCTTACAAAATCTCTCCAGATTATTGACTTTTTAAAGTTTTCTAGGAATTGTTCTAGATGAATGCTTATTAGCCTTTGTCAGTATGTACGTTTGCAAAGTGTCTCTGTGGTGCAATCGGTTAGTGTGTTTGGTTATTAACCAAAGGGTTGGTGGTTCAATCCCACCCAGGGATGTTATTGACCTTGTCATCAGATTTTGGTGATCTTTAAGTAGACAAGTCAAAATTTCAAACCCCGTCTTATGGTGTAGGGTACCTGGCCTACTCTGATGTAATCAGAGTTAGATTTGATTAAGTGATTTTATCAAAAAACAGCTAGGAAGCACAATTTAGCAGTGGGTTGCAGAGAAAATGAAATATGCTGGCAGAAAAATCCAATTGAGTGATTAAACAGCTCTTCATTTTCTGGCTTTATTTTTATGCTAACAAATTTGTTCTCTGAAAAGTGTCCACAAAGCCAAGTATCGGATTAACATCTTTGTAGGGATGGTTTTTCACCTATTACTAAATTAAACTTGCTTCATTGGAAAGGCAGCAAGATGCATCCTCATTTCAATATCTACTGAAATAATACAGGTTGACACCAGGAAACATTAACGCCACTGCATCCTTGCTGCTTTCTCATGTGGAAGTCTGTTTAATGTGAAAACAAGGTGATATCTAATTAGCACACAGGTAAGGAATTAAGAAAATCTTTATTTAAGGGTGAAGATGTTTCTCACAAAATCGTTGCCCCAATGCATCATTGAAATTCAAGCTGGAAAGATGATTTTAATATATCACTTGTACATTTTGTATTGCTCTTCTGGTGACAATGTAGTTTGTTTTTGTCAATTACCATTTTAATAATCGGGTAAAGAAAATTAAGTGGATTTTTGAAAGAAAACAATACTGTCAATATACTATTAAAACATATTAAAATGGTAAAAGTTATTGTACTTTAAGTAAAAATAAAAGAGCAAAAATATCAATCCCAGTTTTGGATTACTTTAATTAACAAAAAAAAATGCATATAGCAGAGGATAGTTTCAATCTGCCTACCTCTGGGTTATGGGCCCAGCATGCTTCCATTGCAGTACTCTGCTGCACATGTAAGTGCAAGAGATCCTGAAGCACTCACTCATCATGGGAAAGTACCAATGCGTTTCTTCATTGGTTGATGGAAGAAACATCTTACAAAATCTCTCCAGATTATTGACTTTTTAAAGTTTTCTAGGAATTGTTCTAGATGAATGCTTATTAGCCTTTGTCAGTATGTACGTTTGCAAAGTGTCTCTGTGGTGCAATCGGTTAGTGTGTTTGGTTATTAACCAAAGGGTTGGTGGTTCAATCCCACCCAGGGATGTTATTGACCTTGTCATCAGATTTTGGTGATCTTTAAGTAGACAAGTCAAAATTTCAAACCCCGTCTTATGGTGTAGGGTACCTGGCCTACTCTGATGTAATCAGAGTTAGATTTGATTAAGTGATTTTATCAAAAAACAGCTAGGAAGCACAATTTAGCAGTGGGTTGCAGAGAAAATGAAATATGCTGGCAGAAAAATCCAATTGAGTGATTAAACAGCTCTTCATTTTCTGGCTTTATTTTTATGCTAACAAATTTGTTCTCTGAAAAGTGTCCACAAAGCCAAGTATCGGATTAACATCTTTGTAGGGATGGTTTTTCACCTATTACTAAATTAAACTTGCTTCATTGGAAAGGCAGCAAGATGCATCCTCATTTCAATATCTACTGAAATAATACAGGTTGACACCAGGAAACATTAACGCCACTGCATCCTTGCTGCTTTCTCATGTGGAAGTCTGTTTAATGTGAAAACAAGGTGATATCTAATTAGCACACAGGTAAGGAATTAAGAAAATCTTTATTTAAGGGTGAAGATGTTTCTCACAAAATCGTTGCCCCAATGCATCATTGAAATTCAAGCTGGAAAGATGATTTTAATATATCACTTGTACATTTTGTATTGCTCTTCTGGTGACAATGTAGTTTGTTTTTGTCAATTACCATTTTAATAATCGGGTAAAGAAAATTAAGTGGATTTTTGAAAGAAAACAATACTGTCAATATACTATTAAAACATATTAAAATGGTAAAAGTTATTGTACTTTAAGTAAAAATAAAAGAGAAAAAATATCAATCCCAGTTTTGGATTACTTTAATTAACAAAAAAAAAATGCATATAGCAGAGGATAGTTTCAATCTGCCTACCTCTGGGTTATGAACCCAGCATGCTTTCATTACAGTACTCTGCTGCACATGTAAGTGCAAGAGATCTTGAAGCACTCACTCATCATGGGAAAGTAACAATGTGTTTCTTCGTTGGTTGATGGAAGAAACATCTTACAAAAACTCTCCAGATTATTGACTTTTAAAAGTTTTTCTAGGAAACGTTCTAGATGAATGCTTATTAGCCTTTGTCAGTATGGACTTTTGCAAAGTGTCTCTGTGGCGCAATTGGTTAGTGTGATTGGTTATTAACCAAAGGGTTGGTGGTTCAATCCCACCCAGGGATGTAATTGACCTTGTTATCAGATTTTGGTGATCTTTAAGTAGACAAGTCAAAATTTCAAAAACCCCTGTTATGGTGTAGGGTACCTGGCCTTCTCTGATGTAATCAGAGTTAGATTTGATTCAGTGATTTTATAAAAACAGCTAGGAAGCACAATTTAGCAGTGGTTTGCAGAGAAAAAGAAATATGCTGGCAAAAAAATCCAATTGAGTGATTAAACAGCTCTTCATTTTCTGGCTTTATTTTTATGCTAACAAATTTGTTCTCTGAAAAGTGTCCACAAAGCCAAGTATCTGATTAACATCTTTGTAGGGATGGTTTTTCACCTATTACTAAATTAAACTTGCTTCATTGGAAAGGCAGCAAGATGCATCCTCATTTCAATATCTACTGAAATAATACAGGTTGACACCAGGAAACATTAACGCCACTGCATCCTTGCCGATGATAACCTCAAGTTGGGTCATTCGGTGCTGCAGAGTCGTACGCACTCTTCCACCCGTTCAAGAGCTTTGGTATAACCCCATGGTTCTTAATGTGACCCCAGCATCCTCTAGGTCGTATGAGAAAATAGGATTTTAATACCTACCGGTAAATCCTTTTCTCTTAGTCTGTAGAGGATGCTGGGCACCCGTCCCAGTCCATACTGTGTCTGCAGTTATTACTTGTGGTTATACACATGTTGTGTTATGGTTCTGGTCAGCTTTTTGCTGCAATTGTTCATGCCGTTGGCTTGTGTTCTGTTGAATGCCACGTTCTGCGGCATGCTTAAGGTGTGAGCTGGTAAGATGCTCACCTTAGTTTAACAATAAATCCTTTCCTCGAAATGTCCGTCTCCCTGGGCACAGTTCCTATAACTGGAGTCTGGAGGAGGGGCATAGAGGGAGGAGCCAGTTCACACCCTTTGATAGTCTTAAAGTGCCCATGTCTCTTGCGGATCCCGTCTATACCCCATGGTTCTTAATGTGACCCCAGCATCCTCTACGGACTAAGAGAAAAGGATGCCCTTGCGCACTATCCTGACTTCTCCTCCCGTCTGCTTACTTTGTGCCTTCCAACGCACAATGCGAACTACAGGTGGTGCTGCAGGGCCCACACCCTTTTACTTGCCTTACAGAACAGCTCTGGAGCTGTTACAGTGCCCAGCTGCTGCAAGAAATCAGCTTGAATGCTTCAGGGGATGGGGCATGGCCAACATGAGCCCCACACCAAAGGAGGGTGTGGGTGTTTAATGAGAACTAGGGGTCATCCAAGCACTGCAAAAGGCCGCCATGCCCTGCACGCCCCTTTTCTCTTTTCATATGCAGATGAGGGTTCCAGCCAACTTTGGCCCACTGCTTGGATAACATCACTGTATGCAAATCCGTCTGCTGCAGACCTTCCCCCAGGAATGCTTGTACTTGATGTTGCATATGGTTTGATATTTGATGGTGCTTCAGTATTAGGCAGCCTTCCGCCCTCCCATGTTCATCTGAAAAGATGTGGTCTCCCTGCAGTTGTTGTCCCCAGACGAGAGTTCCCTTGTGCTTCCTCAGTTGAATCTCCTTAACTTGACGGGGGAGGGGCTGCCCGAGCAGCCACCCTCCCCAGCCCTATCCCAACTCATACTTATTTTGCATATGAGATCTCTTGATCATGAAGATTGTTCTCACAGGGTGAGGTTCATCCATTATATTTTAAAATAGGAAGGTACAAATTACATATTTGAATTGCATTTATGTGCTGGATTCAAATGTCCCCCCCCCCCCCTTCCATTCTCAATTGTGCCCGTCAGCAGCTATTCTAAGGTTGCTGCCAATGGGTGTGACACATTAATTTCTTCTGTGGGGTACACTGGACTCCACAAGGATTCACATTGGGGTGTAGAGTAGGATCTTGATCTGAGGCACCAACCGGCTCAAAGCTTTTGACTGTTCCCAAGATGCTCAGTGCATTCTCCTCTATAACCCCGCTTCCATGAACAGGGAGCTCAGTTTGTAGTTGGTGCCTTCAGTAGCAGGCCACTTAACAGGGGCCTGCCTCAGGCAGCCTATTCTTAGCTATAAATTTTGACAAGAAAAGAAGAACTTGTTTTATGAGAATCTACAAGGGCTGCAGCAGGCTAGGTCTAATAGACATCTTTACTGCAGCTTCATCACTCCCAGCGGCGCTGTATACTCCCATGCCCTGGTTGCTGGGTCACTGCAGCGGAGGCTCCGGTTTCATCCTAAGGTCAGTCACACACACACCACCCTTCCGGATCACGAGGCCGCTGATGAAGGGGAGCGTGGCCGTAGGGGGTGGACCGTGTGCGCACTGGCGTGGACACTGATTACTGGGCAGCCGCTCCACTAGCCACCAGGTACAGTTAAGGAGCACAGGTCTGGGGGTTTTTCTCCTATATTAACCCAATTTTGTACTGCCCGCAGCGCATTGTGATAGGTAATAGGGCCTGATTCAGGTTGGATTGCAATCACAATAAGCGATCCAACTGCAAAAATTGCTAAGAGCATACGCATGTGCCTGCATTTTCTGTGGCACCCCGCAGAGAATGCGATCGCCTCTGCCTGTCAATCGGGGCGGGGGGGGGGGGATAGGTGGGTCAGCAACACTCCATTTCCAAGTCAGGGATGGAGCGGTGCGGGGGCAAGGCTTCAAAATGGGGTCTGCAACGGAGGAGACACAGGGGGCGTGGTCACAGCGGCTGTATGACATCACATTCAGCCGCTGTGATCACAAAAATGGTGGCGGCTTCCTGCGCGCACATACAGTCTGCACCAGCAGGAGGCTACATCATTTTTTATGATCACGCTGAACTGCAGTGCGACTGCAATTACAGCATGGACAAGAAGGGAGGCGTCATGCTGGGTGGCCATGCCCTTTCACTGTGCAGGAGCCAGCACCGCTCACACACTAGTCCCCGGGTGCAGCCCCCAACCCCCGGGACACCCGGAGCAACAAAATGTAGATTCAGGCCACCAGGCCACGCCCCTACCTATGAAACCATGCCTCCTTTTTACCATTGCGCTGCTTATCTGCGCGCACTGCATTACAATCTCCCTCGCCACCTCTCTGGGTGTCACCAGTGATAGTGACACCTCTGCCATGCTTGTAGCAGCTGGTCCTAAGATCTACGCCTCAAGCCCTGAGTGTTTGCCCTTGTGACTTGTTGATCATCATAGCGAAGCAGATGCTTACAGAAAACTGCAGGGGCTTAGATTGAAAATAAAAAAATTGATAGGTATAAGGTAGAGAGGAGCGGGTTCGGTTCTCCGAGAACTGAATTCCCCACGAACTCCACGTTGTTTACACTGGTCCGAGGCAGGCTCGGTTGTTCCCGCCTGACTCGGAAAACCTGAAAAAGGGAAAATGTCATCATCCCGCTGTCGGATTCTCGCGAGATTCGGATTCCATATAAAGAGCTGCGCGTTGCCGCCATTTTTACTCGTGCATTGAAGATAGAGCGGAATGGACGTGGCTATGTTCTCTCAGTGGAAATCTCAATAGCAGTGCTCAGTATCAGTGGTTACTTATTGCTGCTCAGTAATACTAGTAGTGTGTCTCTCCTGCTCAGTGTCAGTTCTCAGTAGTATCCTCATCAGTGCTCAGTATCACTGCTCATTGTCTTGTGCTGCATTGTGGTGCTCAGCATACTACAGTACATTACTAATAGTCCAGTGCTGCATCTTGCTGCTCAGTGTCAGTTCTAGTATCCTCATCAGTGCTCACTATCACTGTTCATTGCATTTTGGTTTTCTGTATACTACAGTAACATAGTAATATAGTAACATATAGTAACATAGTTTTTGAGGTTGAATAGAGGCAAATTGCCCATCGTGTTCAACCTGTTTTAAGTTGTGATGATTCTACATACTTGCTGAATAATGTTTTATGACTAGTTAGCTACTATAACTCATGTTACCCCCGGATTAACCATGTTGATATTTTAAGTATTATAACCTTGGATAGCTTTTTCATTCAGAAATGTATCCATTCCTTTTTTAAATCCAATTACAGAGTCCACCATTACCACCTTCCCTGGCAGGGAATTCCACATCCTGATTGCCCTAACAGTGAAGATCATAGTATCTCACCTGGCAGGTAAGTAGGAGTTGGGCTAGAGCTGTGGAGGATTGCTGCTCGGGCACCCCCTGTCAAGTGAAGGAGATCCAACTGAGGCAGCACAAGGGAACTCTCGAAAGAAGAACAAGGCTAGAGGAAGATCTGAGACAAAGAAATCTGACTTTTACCAGAGCTGACCAGAGGAAAGCACAAACACAGTCCCCCACTACCACAAATAATGCAGTCGAGTTTCCCACATTTGGGGAAATCACAGGGGTCAGCATACCCAGAATGCAATGAATGAACCTCACCCTGGGAGAACAATCTTCATGACCATGGTATCTCCTATGCAAAATAAGTATGATTTGGGATAGGGCTGGGGAGGGCCGCTGCTCAGGCACATCTCTGTCAAGTAAAGGAGATTCAACTGAGGCAGCACAAGGGAACTCTCATCTGGGGACAACAACTGCAGGGAGAACACATATTTTCAGATGAAAATCTTGGTCATGCTCTGGTTTCTCTTCAGAACGAACAAATCTTTCGCCTTTTACTAAAGATTTCCGTGGAGAGGAGCAAAACTGAGTTTTACCTCAATTTTTGCATGCCCCATCTTTTTGGGGTTTCTTTTATCGGTTTAAAGATAGAATGAGTGTGCTTTAATGAAAGCTCATTTGCATAGAAATGACAGTAAATGTTTGTTTCTTTTCAAACAGAACTTTCTTGACCATGCTACTTGCTTGAAAGATCTGGGAGCACATGGAATACAGTACAAACCATGCTTATAGCAAGGAGAAGCCAGGTGAGAAATCTGCTTTCTTTCAAATTGGGCGCTCACTTTGATCTGAATGAGTACTGCTGGCATGGCACTCAGGCGACAGGTGGAATCTTGGTCATGCTCTGGTTTCTCTTCAGAACTAACAAATATTTCGCCTTTTATTAAAGATTTCCGTGGAGAGGAGCAAAACTGAGTTTTATCTCAATTTTTGCATGCCCCATATTATTGGGGTTTCTTTTATCAGTTTAAAGACAGAACGAGTGTGCTTTCTTGTTAGCTTTAATGTAAGTTTATTTGTATAACAATGACAGTAAATGTCTGTTTCTTTTCAAGCAGAACTTTCTTGACCATACTAATTGCTTGAAAGATCTGGGAGCACATGGAAAAGAGTACAAACCATGCTTATAGCAAGGGGAAGCCTGGTGAGAAATCTGCTTTCTTTCTTTCAAATTGGGTGCTCACTTTGAGCTGAATGAGGACTGCTGGCATCAGGGCCGGCTCTAGGCATGTTCGAATAGAGCGGCCGCGCAGGGCGCCACCCTTAATGGGCGCCACGCGCTGGCGCCGCCATATTCGATGCTGGAGCCGGCCCTGTGTGTGTGCTGCTGCAGCATTTGGCGGTCGCGCTGTGTATGCGCGCTGCGCGGCGCCGGTATCTAACGTCAGACGCCGGCGCCGCGCATAGCCCGCCTGCACAAGTGGCCGCCCACCCGCCCGCCAGCCCGGACCCAGGCTCAGGCTCACTCGCCCGGCCTCCCGCCCGCCCGCCAGCGCTCCCACACAGGCGGACAGCAGTACTCCTCCCCAGCGCCGCAGGTATTTTTTTTTTTGGGGGGGGGGAGATCCGCACTGTGGGGGCATTTCTGGCACACAGGGGGCATTTTTGGTTATGTGGGGGCATTTCTGGCACTGTGGGGGCATTTCTGGCTCTGTGGGGGGCATTTCTGGCACTGTGGGGGCATTGCATATCTGGCTCTGTGGGGGCATATTTGGCACTGTGGGGACATATCTGGCCCTGTGGGGGCATATCAGGCACTGTGGGGACATTTCTGGCACTGTGGGGGCATTTCTGGCACTGTGTGGGCATTTCTGGCACTGTGGGGGCATTTCTGGCACTGTGGGGGCATTTATCTGGCTCTGTGGGGGCATTTATCTGGCTCTGTGGGGGCATTTATCTGGCTCTGTGGGGGCATTTATCTGGCACTGTGGGGGCATTTCTGGCACTGTGGGGGCATTTCTGGCACTGTGGGGACATATCAGGCACTGTGGGGGCATATCTGGCACTGTGGGGGGCATATCTGGCACTGTGGGGGCATATCTGGCACTGTGGGGGCATTTCTGGCACTGTGGGGGCATTTATCTGGCTCTGTGGGGGCATTTATCTGGCACTGTGGGGGCATTTTTCTGGCACTGGGGGCATTTATCTGGCACTGTGGGGGCATTTCTGGCACCGTGGGGGCATATCTGGCACTGTGGGGGCATATCTGGCACTGTGGGGACATATCTGGCACTGTGGGGGCATTTATCTGGCTCTGTGGGGGCATTTATGTATCAGGCACCGTGGGGGCATTTATGTATCAGGCACCGTGGGGGCATTTATGTATCATGCACCGTGGGGGCATTTATGTATCATGCACCGTGGGGGCATTTATGTATCAGGCACCGTGGGGACATTTATGTATCTGGCACCGTGGGGGCATTTATGTATCTGGCACCGTGGGGGCATTTATGTATCTGGCACCGTGGGGGCATTTATGTATCAGGCACCGTGGGGGCATTTATGTATCTGGCACCGTGGGGGCATTTATGTATCTGGCACCGTGGGGGCATTTATGTATCTGGCACCGTGGGGGCATTTCTTGCACTGTGGGGGCATTTCTTGCACTGTGGGGACATTTCTTGCACTGTGGGGGCATATCTTGCACTGTGAGGGCATTAATGTATGTGGCACTGTGGGGGCATATCTGCGCTGTGGGGGCATTTATCCATCTGGAACTGTGTGGCCATTTATGTAGCTGGCACTGCTGGGGGGCATGTCACGTGTAGCTGGCACTGCTGGGGGGCATGTCATGTGTAGCTGGCACTGCTGGGGGGCATATCATGTAGTGTTCCCGCTAGGCGTCTGTGGCTGGGCAGTGTGTCTCAGTGCTCTACCTGGCGCAATGTGTCTAACGTGCTCTTATAGGAGGTTCTACCTGGTGCAATGTGTATTAGCTGCACTACTGTGTGGTGTAATGTGAATTGCCACTATAATGTGGCTACGCACCTTCCCCACGAAGTAACTCCCCTAAATTTTTGCTGCGCGCCTTCGGCGCGCACTGTCCATGCTTTAGCGTGTGGAAATGGGAACAACAAGCATTACAGTATGTACATCATTTTGCCCACCTAACTTAAAAATGTGCCCTCCCTGTGATCAGCAACCTGCCCTAAAAAGTGAACACTAGCACGTGTAGCTGGCACTGCTGGAGGGCATGTCATGTGTAGCTGGCACTGCTGGGGGATGAGACCACGCCCACTTTTTCAAGAGGCCACGCCCACTTTCCGAAGGGCGCGCGCGCCTTCGGCGCGCGCATGGAGGGGGGGGGCACTTTTACATTTTCTCGCTCAGGGTGCTAGTAGGCCTGGAGCCGGCCCTGGCTGGCATGGCACTCAGGCGACAGGTGGAATCTTGGTCATGCTCTGGTTTCTCTTCAGAACGAACAAATCTTTCGCCTTTTACTAAAGATTTCCATGGAGAGGAGCAAAACTGAGTTTTATCTCAAATTTTGCATGCCCCATCTTATTGGGGTTTTATTTTATCGGTTTAAAGATAGAACGAGTGTGCTTTAATGTAAGCTCATTTGCATAGAAATGACAGTAAATGTTTGTTTCTTTTCAAACAGAACTTTCTTGACTATACTAATTGCTTGAAAGATCTGGGAACACATGGAAAAAAATACAAACCATGTTTATAGCTAGGGGAAGCCTGGTGAGAAATCTGCTTTCTTTCTTTCAAATTGGGTGCTCACTTTGAGCTGAATAAGAACTGCTGGCATGGCACTCAGGCGACAGGTGGAATCTTGGTCATGCTCTGGTTTCTCTTCAGAACGAACAAATCTTTCGCCTTTTACTAAAGATTTCCGTGGAGAGGAGCAAAACTGAGTTTTATCTCATTTTTTCCTTGCCCCATCTTATTGGGGTTTTATTTTATCTGTTTAAAGATAGAACGAGTGTGCTTTAATGTAAGCTCATTTGCATAGAAATTACAGTAAATGTTTGTTTCTTTTCAAACAGAACTTTCTTGACCACACTAATTGCTTGAAAGATCTGGGAGCACATGGAAAAGAGTACAAACCATGTTTGTAGCAAGGGTAAGCCTGGTGAGAAATCTGCTTTCTTTCATTCAAATTGGGTGCTCACTTTCAGCTGAATGAGAACTGCTGGCATGGCACTCAGGCGACAGGTGGAATCTTGGTCATGCTCTGGTTTCTCTTCAGAACTAACAAATATTTCGCCTTTTATTAAAGATTTCCGTGGAGAGGAGCAAAACTGAGTTTTATCTCAATTTTTGCATGCCCCATATCATACCTCCCAACTGTCCCGATTTTCGCGGGACAGTCCCGTTTTTTGGGGACTGTCCCGCTGTCCCACCTGCGGGCCGCAGTGTCCCGCGGTGGGGAGGACAGTTGGGAGGCTCTGTCTGTCGCTGCCCTGCTTAGCAGAGCAGCGGTGAATAGACGCTGTGCGCATGCGCACAGCGTCTATTCACTGAAGTCAGAGGGAGAGGTGGCATGCCAGCGGCTCACAGAGCGCTGGGCATGCCCCCTCAGTGCCGAAAACGGGGGCGTGACTCGCGATCGCGGGTCCTCCCGCGAAGTCACACCCCCTTTTACTTAGGCCACGCTGCAATTGTTCATGCCGTTGGCTTGTGTTCTGTTGAATGCCACGTTCTGCGGCATGCTTAAGGTGTGAGCTGGTAAGATGCTCACCTTAGTTTAACAATAAATCCTTTCCTCGAAATGTCCGTCTCCCTGGGCACAGTTCCTATAACTGGAGTCTGGAGGAGGGGCATAGAGGGAGGAGCCAGTTCACACCCTTTGATAGTCTTAAAGTGCCCATGTCTCTTGCGGATCCCGTCTATACCCCATGGTTCTTAATGTGACCCCAGCATCCTCTACGGACTAAGAGAAAAGGATGCCCTTGCGCACTATCCTGACTTCTCCTCCCGTCTGCTTACTTTGTGCCTTCCAACGCACAATGCGAACTACAGGTGGTGCTGCAGGGCCCACACCCTTTTACTTGCCTTACAGAACAGCTCTGGAGCTGTTACAGTGCCCAGCTGCTGCAAGAAATCAGCTTGAATGCTTCAGGGGATGGGGCATGGCCAACATGAGCCCCACACCAAAGGAGGGTGGGGGTGTTTAATGAGAACTAGGGGTCATCCAAGCACTGCAAAAGGCCGCCATGCCCTGCACGCCCCTTTTCTCTTTTCATATGCAGATGAGGGTTCCAGCCAACTTTGGCCCACTGCTTGGATAACATCACTGTATGCAAATCCGTCTGCTGCAGACCTTCCCCCAGGAATGCTTGTACTAGATGTTGCATATGGTTTGATATTTGATGGTGCTTCAGTATTAGGCAGCCTTCCGCCCTCCCATGTTCATCTGAAAAGATGTGGTCTCCCTGCAGTTGTTGTCCCCAGACGAGAGTTCCCTTGTGCTTCCTCAGTTGAATCTCCTTAACTTGACGGGGGAGGGGCTGCCAGAGCAGACACCCTCCCCAGCCCTATCCCAACTCATACTTATTTTGCATATGAGATTTCTTGATCATGAAGATTGTTCTCACAGGGTGAGGTTCATCCATTATATTTTAAAATAGGAAGGTACAAATTACATATTTGAATTGCATTTATGTGCTGGATTCAAATGTCCCCCCCCCCCCCCCTTCCATTCTCAATTGTGCCCGTCAGCAGCTATTCTAAGGTTGCTGCCAATGGGTGTGACACATTAATTTCTTCTGTGGGGTACACTGGACTCCACAAGGATTCACATTGGGGTGTAGAGTAGGATCTTGATCTGAGGCACCAACCGGCTCAAAGCTTTTGACTGTTCCCAAGATGCTCAGTGCATTCTCCTCTATAACCCCGCTTCCATGAACAGGGAGCTCAGTTTGTAGTTGGTGCCTTCAGTAGCAGGCCACTTAACAGGGGCCTGCCTCAGGCAGCCTATTCTTAGCTATAAATTTTGACAAGAAAAGAAGAACTTGTTTTATGAGAATCTACAAGGGCTGCAGCAGGCTAGGTCTAATAGACATCTTTACTGCAGCTTCATCACTCCCAGCGATGCTGTATACTCCCGTGCCCTGGTTGCTGGGTCACTGCAGCGGAGGCTCCGGTTTCATCCTAAGGTCAGTCACACACACACCACCCTTCCGGATCACGAGGCCGCTGTTGAAGGGGAGCGTGGCCGTAGGGGGTGGACCGTGTGCGCACTGGCGTGGACACTGATTACTGGGCAGCCGCTCCACTAGCCACCAGGTACAGTTAAGGAGCACAGGTCTGGGGGTTTTTCTCCTATATTAACCCAATTTTGTACTGCCCGCAGCGCATTGTGATAGGTAATAGGGCCTGATTCAGGTTGGATTGCAATCACAATAAGCGATCCAACTGCAAAAATTGCTAAGAGCATACGCATGTGCCTGCATTTTCTGCGGCCCCCCGCAGAGAATGCGATCGCCTCTGCCTGTCAATCGGGGCGGGGGGGGGGGGGATAGGTGGGTCAGCAACACTCCATTTCCAAGTGAGGGATGGAGCGGTGCGGGTGCAAGGCTTCAAAATGGGGTCTGCAATGGAGGAGACACAGGGGGCGTGGTCACAGCGGCTGTATGACATCACATTCAGCCGCTGTGATCACAAAAATGGTGGCGGCTTCCTGCGCGCACATACAGTCTGCACCAGCAGGAGGCTACACCATTTTTTATGATCACGCTGAACTGCAGTGCGACTGCAATTACAGCATGGTCAAGAAGGGAGGCGTCATGCTGGGTGGCCATGCCTTTTCACTGTGCAGGAGCCAGCACCGCTCACACACTAGTCCCCGGGTGCAGTCCCCAACCCCCGGGACACCCGGAGCAACAAAATGTAGATTCAGGCCACCAGGCCACGTCCCTACCTATGAAACCATGCCTCCTTTTTACCATTGCGCTGCTTATCTGCGCGCACTGCATTACAATCTCCCTCGCCACCTCTCTGGGTGTCACCAGTAATAGTGACACCTCTGCCATGCTTGTAGCAGCTGGTCCTAAGATCTACGCCTCAAGCCCTGAGTGTTTGCCCTTGTGACTTGTTGATCATCATAGCGAAGCAGATGCTTACAGAAAACTGCAGGGGCTTAGATTGAAAATAAAAAAATTGATGGGTATAAGGTAGAGAGGAGCGGGTTCGGTTCTCCGAGAACCGAATTCCCCACGAACTCCACGTGGTTTACACTGGTCCGAGGCAGGCTCGGTTGTTCCCGCCTGACTCGGAAAACCTGAACAAGGGAAAATGTCATCATCCCGCTGTCGGATTCTCGCGAGATTCGGATTCCATATAAAGAGCTGCGCGTTGCCGCCATTTTTACTCGTGCATTGAAGAGAGAGCGGAATGGACGTGGCTATGTTCTCTCAGTGGAAATCTCAATAGCAGTGCTCAGTATCAGTGGTTACTTATTGCTGCTCAGTAATACTAGTAGTGTGTCTCTCCTGCTCAGTGTCAGTTCTCAGTAGTATCCTCATCAGTGCTCAGATCACTGCTCATTGTCTTGTGCTGCATTGTGGTGCTCAGCATACTACAGTACATTACTAATAGTCCAGTGCTGCATCTTGCTGCTCAGTGTCAGTTCTAGTATCCTCATCAGTGCTCACTATCACTGTTCATTGCATTTTGGTTTTCTGTATACTACAGTAACATAGTAATATAGTAACATATAGTAACATAGTTTTTGAGGTTGAATAGAGGCAAATTGCCCATCGTGTTCAACCTGTTTTAAGTTGTGATGATTCTACATACTTGCTGAATAATGTTTTATGACTAGTTAGCTACTATAACTCATGTTACCCCCGGATTAACCATGTTGATATTTTAAGTATTATAACCTTGGATAGCTTTTTCATTCAGAAATGTATCCATTCCTTTTTTAAATCCAATTACAGAGTCCGCCATTACCACCTTCCCTGGCAGGGAATTCCACATCCTGATTGCCCTAACAGTGAAGATCATAGTATCTCACCTGGCAGGTAAGTAGGAGTTGGGCTAGAGCTGTGGAGGATTGCTGCTCGGGCACCCCCTGTCAAGTGAAGGAGATCCAACTGAGGCAGCACAAGGGAACTCTCGAAAGAAGAACAAGGCTAGAGGAAGATCTGAGACAAAGAAATCTGACTTTTACCAGAGCTGACCAGAGGAAAGCACAAACACAGTCCCCCACTACCACAAATAATGCAGTCGAGTTTCCCACATTTGGGGAAATCACAGGGGTCAGCATACCCAGAATGCAATGAATGAACCTCACCCTGGGAGAACAATCTTCATGACCATGGTATCTCCTATGCAAAATAAGTATGATTTGGGATAGGGCTGGGGAGGGCCGCTGCTCAGGCACATCTCTGTCAAGTAAAGGAGATTCAACTGAGGCAGCACAAGGGAACTCTCATCTGGGGACAACAACTGCAGGGAGAACACATATTTTCAGATGAAAATCTTGGTCATGCTCTGGTTTCTCTTCAGAACGAACAAATCTTTCGCCTTTTACTAAAGATTTCCGTGGAGAGGAGCAAAACTGAGTTTTACCTCAATTTTTGCATGCCCCATCTTTTTGGGGTTTCTTTTATCGGTTTAAAGATAGAATGAGTGTGCTTTAATGAAAGCTCATTTGCATAGAAATTACAGTAAATGTTTGTTTCTTTTCAAACAGAACTTTCTTGACCATGCTACTTACTTGAAAGATCTGGGAGCACATGGAATACAGTACAAACCATGCTTATAGCAAGGAGAAGCCAGGTGAGAAATCTGCTTTCTTTCAAATTGGGCGCTCACTTTGATCTGAATGAGGACTGCTGGCATGGCACTCAGGCGACAGGTGGAATCTTGGTCATGCTCTGGTTTCTCTTCAGAATGAACAAATCTTTCGCCTTTTATTAAAGATTATCCGTGGAGAGGAGCAAAACTGAGTTTTATCTCAATTTTTGCATGCCCCATATTATTGGGGTTTCTTTTATCAGTTTAAAGACAGAACGAGTGAGCTTTCTTGTTGGCTTTAATGTAAGTTTATTTGTATAACAATGACAGTAAATGTCTGTTTCTTTTCAAGCAGAACTTTCTTGACCATACTAATTGCTTGAAAGATCTGGGAGCACATGGAAAAGAGTACAAACCATGCTTATAGCAAGGGGAAGCCTGGTGAGAAATCTGCTTTCTTTCTTTCATATTGGGTGCTCACTTTGAGCTGAATGAGGACTGCTGGCATGGCACTCAGGCGACAGGTGGAATCTTGGTCATGCTCTGGTTTCTCTTCAGAACGAACAAATCTTTCGCCTTTTACTAAAGATTTCCGTGGAGAGGAGCAAAACTGAGTTTTATCTAAATTTTTGCATGCCCCATATTATTGGGGTTTCTTTTATCTGTTTAAAGACAGAACGAGTGTGCTTTCTTGTTAGCTTTAATGTAAGTTGCCATAGATGCAGTGAAACACGCGTGTAGGGCACGGCGTGTCCTCGTGTATTTGACTCATGTGAAATGTTATAAAACAAAAATATATGATTATGATGTTAGCTGTTAGTCTCCACTAATAGGGAATAGAAGCTGAGCTATAAGAAAGGAATACACTAGATATGATGTCACTTAGCAATTACAATGTCTAAAGTGCATACAGATAGCTACTAATAACTCTTGATAAGAAAGTATATCAGTGTGGGTATATTTATATGATGGGATATTGGGACTAGTGAATATATATCACTCCTGCTGTCCAGATTGGCAATAACCAGACAATTATGATAAGAGTAGAGATGTCACATGGGCTGCTATAGATATTAATTTAATGCTGTATGTGTCATTTGTTACAAATGGATACATTTTCTATGAGTCAGCCTAGCAGCTGCATGTTCTAACAGAACACTATCCTCACACAGAATCTGCTAACCTTGAGATAACTAAATGACAGTGTGTAACAGTCTCTTTACTATAAGACTGTTACAAAGTAATATATATATTTGAAGTCAGTCTAGCAGCTGTGTGTTCCAGCAGTTTATAAGACAAAGAAAATCTCCTATTGTGGAATCTAGACACATGGGACTGCTGGCCTGTGTCATACTATTTCTATGTAATACCAGTAACATGTATATAACTGTTACATAATTGTTACAAATGGATAAATCTTTGAGTCAGCCTAGCAGCTGCATGTCCTAACAGGACACCATAAATCCTTTACAGTGTAACAAATTGATTGGTAACACTTAAAGGCTGGAGAGCAGTTATATGCCTTACTAGCATACTCAATATACCACATTATTACACCAGTTACCACGATTATTGACAGCGCATTTGATATATTATATTACCCTCACACTGAGTCTGTTTACCTTTAGATAACTAAGTGACCGAATATGTAACAGTTTCTCTATCATAAGACTGTTACAAAGTGAGATAGATATATTTGGAAGTCAGTCAAACAGCTGTGTGTTTCAGCGGTTTATAAGAAAATTCCTCATTGTGGAATCTGGACCACTAAGGGTTATTATATATATAGCACATGGAATTGCCACATCTCCCTATATGATAATTTCATTACACTGTAACATAATAAGAATTAACTCTTTAACAGTGTAAATAGAGAGTAATGAATCTCTGACACATGGAATATATTATTTCTTAGATGAATTGGATAAACCATTATGACAGACACTTTGCTTCCTAATAAGAATTGAGGTGGCTATACCTCTAAGGAAAGCATTATTGCCTACGCCTAGATCAGATTAAATAAGATCTGGCTGAATATATGAAGGAAGGTTGCTATTTATATGAGAATTGGAATTGCTATATTCCTTAAGGCAACCCCACCGATTGATATATGTTGTCAATTAAGTATATCTGAACGGCTATATCTGGACCAGATTTAATAAGATCTGGCTGATTATATGAAGGAGGGCTGCTATTTATATTGGAATTGCCATATTCCTTAAGGCAACCGCACCTGTTGGTATATCTCGCCAATTAACTATATCTAAACAGCTAAATTAAAGCTATTCATCATTTTTTTAGTTTGGATATTAATAAATATGATCTTTCCATGATGCATAGAGATTTCCCTATCAAGTGATTCCTTATCCGATATAGAAAGCTATCCCCCTATGGTATTGAATTTAGGAATATAGTCTTAGGGGACACAGAGAAATAAGTGATCCCCATCTACCTAAGCACCCCACAAATTGGAGGTTAGCTTACCGGTTATACTCAATCACCCCCACAAATTCGCCAATGGGGATGGCTTCCCGGGAGGTAACCCCTATTGAGTGAAGGGAGTATATAGGATACGACCCAGTGGTACCTGACGACATAGATACTAACAGCTATTTAATAACATTACGCTAGAAAGTGATTATTAGCAACATATATATCTATATAAACAACCCCGCCAGGGTTGTGCCTTCAAAAATAATCACACACGGACACGCTTTTTAAACCTTTTTTTCACATCTCTTTATTCTTCTTATGCACATGTATGTTAGTTCTGTGATTTTAACCTTTATGTTTCACTGCAGTTTGGGATAATAATATTAATATTTATCCAATTTTAATACATACTTAATAAAGGTTATATTTTATGATTCATTCATTCTGTCCAGTGCGTCAACAGTGCAGATTTCTTCTTGTTTTTTCTCCCAAATTCTATAACAATGACAGTAAATGTTGTTACTTTTCAAACAGAACTTTCTTGACCATGCTACTTGCTTGAAAGATCTGGGAGCACATGGAAAACAGTACAAACCATGCAGTATCACAAGAGCCTTTATTTGATCTTTCATGAAGATAGAGCAGAATTGAGGACACGTCAACAATTTCTGCCGAAGGTGGTTCATCTTTCCACATGGTGCCTTTGGCCACTGACACCTTCGTTGAGTCAAAGTCTCTGGCTGTGGTCAGAACTTTGAAAATTTATGTCACCAGAACGGTTCAGATTAGGAAAACAGAGGCTCTGTTTGTCCTGTATGCTCCCAACAGGATTGGGTGTCCTGCTTCCATGTAGACCATTATGCGCTGGATCTGTGGTAAGATTCAGCATGCTCATTCCACGGCAGGATTGCCGTTACTGAAATAGGTGAAGACCCATTCTACTAGAAAGGTGGGTTCATCCTGGGCAGCTGGTCGGGGAGTCTCGGCATTGCAATTTTGCCGAGCAGCTATTTAGTAAACACTTTTGCTAAGTTTTACAAGTTTGATACCTTGGCTGATGATAACCTCAAGTTGGGTCATTCGGTGCTGCAGAGTCGTACGCACTCTCCCACCCGTTCAAGAGCTTTGGTATAACCCCATGGTTCTTAATGTGACCCCAGCATCCTCTAGGTCGTATGAGAAAATAGGATTTTAATACCTACCGGTAAATCCTTTTCTCTTAGTCCGTAGAGGATGCTGGGCACCCGTCCCAGTCCATACTGTGTCTGCAGTTATTACTTGTGGTTATACACATGTTGTGTTATGGTTCTGGTCAGCTTTTTGCTGCAATTGTTCATGCCGTTGGCTTGTGTTCTGTTGAATGCCACATTCTGCGGCATGCTTAAGGTGTGAGCTGGTAAGATGCTCACCTTAGTTTAACAATAAATCCTTTCCTCGAAATGTCCGTCTCCCTGGGCTCAGTTCCTATAACTGGAGTCTGGAGGAGGGGCATAGAGGGAGGAGCCAGTTCACACCCTTTGAAAGTCTTAAAGTGCCCATGTCTCTTGCGGATCCCGTCTATACCCCATGGTTCTTAATGTGACCCCAGCATCCTCTACGGACTAAGAGAAAAGGATGCCCTTGCGCACTATCCTGACTTCTCCTCCCGTCTGCTTACTTTGTGCCTTCCAACGCACAATGCGAACTACAGGTGGTGCTGCAGGGCCCACACCCTTTTACTTGCCTTACAGAACAGCTCTGGAGCTGTTACAGTGCCCAGCTGCTGCAAGAAATCAGCTTGAATGCTTCAGGGGATGGGGCATGGCCAACATGAGCCCCACACCAAAGGAGGGTGGGGGTGTTTAATGCGAACTAGGGGTCATCCAAGCACCGCAAAAGGCCGCCATGCCCTGCATGCCCCTTTTCTCTTTTCATATGCAGATGAGGGTTCCAGCCAACTTTGGTCCACTGCTTGGATGACATCACCGTATGCAAATCCGTCTTCTGCAGACCTTCCCCCTGGAATGCTTGTACTAGTTGTTGCATATGGTTTGATATTTGATGGTGCTTCAATATTAGGCAGCCTTCCACCCTCCCATGTTCATCTGAACAGATGTGGTCTCCCTGCAGTTGTTGTCCCCAGACGAGAGTTCCCTTGTGCGTCCTCAGTTGAATCTCCTTAACTTGACGGGGGAGGGGCTGCCCGAGCAGCCACCCTCCCCAGCCCTATCCCAACTCATACTTATTTTGCATATGAGATCTCTTGATCATGAAGATTGTTCTCACAGGGTGAGGTTCATCCATTATATTTTAAAATAGGAAGGTACAAATTACATATTTGAATTGCATCTATGTGCTGGATTCAAATGTCCCCCCCCCCCTTCCTTTCTCAATTGTGCCCGTCAGCAGCTATTCTAAGGTTGCTGCCAATGGGTGTGACACATTAATTTCTTCTGTGGGGTACACTGGACTCCACAAGGATTCACATTGGGGTGTAGAGAAGGATCTTGATCTGAGGCACCAACCGGCTCAAAGCTTTTGACTGTTCCCAAGATGCTCAGTGCAATCTCCTCTATAACCCCGCTTCCATGAACAGGGAGCTCAGTTTGTAGTTGGTGCCTTCAGTAGCAGGCCTCTTAACAGGGGCCTGCCTCAAGCAGCCTATTCTTAGCTATTAATTTTGACAAGAAAAGAAGAACTTGTTTTATGAGAATCTACAAGGGCTGCAGCAGGCTAGGTCTAATAGACATCTTTACTGCAGCTTCATCACTCCCAGCGGCGCTGTATACTCCCGTGCCCTGGTTGCTGGGTCACTGCAGCGGAGGCTCCAGTTTCTTCCTAAGGTCAGTCACACACACACCGCCCTTCCGGATCACGAGGCCGCTGATGAAGGGGAGCGTGGCCGTAGGGGGTGGACCGTGTGCGCACTGGCGTGGACACTGATTACTGGGCAGCCGCTCCACTAGCCACCAGGTACAGTTAAGGAGCACAGGTCTGGGAGTTTTACTCCTATATTAACCCAATTTTGTACTGCCCGCAGTGCATTGTGATAGGTAATAGGGCCTGATTCAGGTTGGATTGCAATCACAATAAGCGATCCAACTGCAAAAATTGCTAAGAGCATACGCATGTGCCTGCATTTTCTGCGGCACCCCGCAGAGAAAGCGATCGCCTCTGCCTGTCAATCGGGGCGGGGGGGGGGGGGAGAGGGGGGTCAGCAACACTCCATTTCCAAGTCAGGGATGGAGCGGTGCGGGGGCAAGGCTTCAAAATGGGGTCTGCAACGGAGGAGACACAGGGGGCGTGGTCACAGCGGCTGTATGACATCACATTCAGCCGCTGTGATCACAAAAATGGTGGCGGCTTCCTGCGCGCACATACAGTCTGCACCAGCAGGAGGCTACACCATTTTATATGATCACGCTGAACTGCAGTGCGACTGCAATTACAGCATGGTCAAGAATGGAGGCGTCATGCTCGGTGGCCATGCACTGTCACTGTGCAGGAGCCAGCACCGCACACACACTAGTCCCCGGGTGCAGCCCCCAACCCCCGGGACACCCGGAGCAACAAAATGTAGATTCAGGCCACCAGGCCACGTCCCTACCTATGAAACCATGCCTCCTTTTTACCATTGCACTGCTTATCTGCGCGCACTGCATTACAATCTCCCTCGCCACCTCTCTGGGTGTCACCAGTGATAGTGACACCTCTGCCATGCTTGTAGCAGCTGGTCCTAAGATCTACGCCTCAAGCCCTGAGTGTTTGCCCTTGTGACTTGTTGATCATCATAGCGAAGCAGATGCTTACAGAAAACTGCAGGGGCTTAGATTGAAAATAAAAAAATTGATGGGTATAAGGTAGAGAGGAGCGGGTTCGGTTCTCCGAGAACCGAATTCCCGACGAACTCCACGTGGTTTACACTGGTCCGAGGCAGGCTCGGTTGTTCCCGCCTGACTCGGAAAACCTGAACAAGGGAAAATGTCATCATCCCGCTGTCGGATTCTCGCGAGATTCGGATTCCATATAAAGAGCTGCGCGTTGCCGCCATTTTTACTCGTGCATTGAAGAGAGAGCGGAGAGGACGTGGCTATGTTCTCTCAGTGGAAATCTCAATATCAGTGCTCAGTATCAGTGGTTACTTATTGCTGCTCAGTAATACTAGTAGTGTGTCTCTCCTGCTCAGTGTCAGTTCTCAGTAGTATCCTCATCAGTGCTCAGTATCACTGCTCATTGTCTTGTGCTGCATTGTGGTGCTCAGCATACTACAGTACATTACTAATAGTCCAGTGCTGCATCTTGCTGCTCAGTGTCAGTTCTAGTATCCTCATCAGTGCTCACTATCACTGCTCATTACATTGTGGTGTTCTGTATACTACAGTAACATAGTAATATAGTAACATATAGTAACATAGTTTTTGAGGTTGAATAGAGGCAAATTGCCCATCGTGTTCAACCTGTTTTAAGTTGTGATGATTCTACATACTTGCTGAATAATGTTTTATGACTAGTTAACTACTATAACTCATGTTACCCCCGGATTAACCATGTTGATATTTTAAGTATTATAACCTTGGATAGCTTTTTCATTCAGAAATGTATCCATTCCTTTTTTAAATCCAATTACAGAGTCCGCCATTACCACCTTCCCTGGCAGGGAATTCCACATCCTGATTGCCCTAACAGTGAAGATCATAGTATCTCACCTGGCAGGTAAGTAGGAGTTGGGCTAGAGCTGTGGAGGATTGCTGCTCGGGCACCCCCTGTCAAGTGAAGGAGATCCAACTGAGGCAGCACAAGGGAACTCTCGAAAGAAGAACAAGGCTAGAGGAAGATCTGAGACAAAGAAATCTGACTTTTACCAGAGCTGACCAGAGGAAAGCACAAACACAGTCCCCCACTACCACAAATAATGCAGTCGAGTTTCCCACATTTGGGGAAATCACAGGGGTCAGCATACCCAGAGTGCAATGAATGAACCTCACCCTGGGAGAACAATCTTCATGACCATGGTATCTCCTATGCAAAATAAGTATGATTTGGGATAGGGCTGGGGAGGGCCGCTGCTCAGGCACATCTCTGTCAAGTAAAGGAGATTCAACTGAGGCAACACAAGGGAACTCTCATCTGGGGACAACAACTGCAGGGAGAACACATATTTTCAGATGAACATGGGAGGGCAGAAGGCTGCCTAATACTGAAGCACCCCCAAACAACAAACCAAATGCAACTACTAGTGCAAGCATTCCTGGGGGAAGGCCTGCAGCAGATGGATTTGCATATGGTGATGTCATCCAAGCAGTGGGTCAAAGTTGGCTTCAACCCTCGTCTGCATATGAAAATAAAAATGGGGTGTGCAGGGCATGGCGGCCTTTTGCGGCGCTTGGATGACCCCTAGTTCGCATTAAACACCTCCACCTTCCTTCGGTGTGGGGCTCATGTTGGCTATGCCCCAGCCCCTGAAGCATTCAAGCTGATTTCTTGCAGCAGCTGGGCACTGTAACAGCTCCAGAGCTGCTCTGTAAAGCAAGTAAAAGGGTGTGGGCCCTGCAGCACTACCTGTAGTTTGCATTGTGCTTTGGAAGGCACAAAGTAAGCAGACGGGAGAAGTCAGGATAGTGCACAAGGGCATAGAAGGGAGCGGCTCAAGAAAAGAGAAGTGGAAACAGACAGCAAACTAGGCTGGAGAGAGACCTGAGACAAAGAGATCTGAATTATACGAGAGCCGACCAGAGGAAACACAAATTATGTAATCAAGTGTCCCACATTTGGGGAAATCGTAGGAGCAGCACACCCAGAGTGCATTGGGTGAGCCTTGCCCTGGGAGAAGCACCTTCCTGATCATAGTATCTCACCTGGCAGGTAAGTAGGAGTTGGGCTAGAGCTGGGGAGGGTCGCTGTTCGGGCACCCCCCTGTCAAGTGAAGGAGCTCCAACTGAGGCAGCACAAGGAAACTCTCGAAAAAAGAACAAGGCTAGAGGAAGATCTGAGACAAAGAAATCTGACTTTTACCAGAGCTGACCAGAGGAAAGCACAAACACAGTCCCCCACTACCACAAATAATGCAGTCGAGTTTCCCACATTTGGGGAAATCACAGGGGTCAGCATACCCAGAATGCAATGAATGAACCTCACCCTGGGAGAACAATCTTCATGACAATGGTATCTCCTATGCAAAATAAGTATGATTTGGGATAGGGCTGGGGAGGGCCGCTGCTCAGGCACATCTCTGTCAAGTAAAGGAGATTCAACTGAGGCAGCACAAGGGAACTCTCATCTGGGGACAACAACTGCAGGGAGAACACATATTTTCAGATGAACATGGGAGAGCAGAAGGCTGCCTAATACTGAAGCACCCCCAAACAACAAACCAAATGCAACAACTAGTACAAGCATTCCTGGGAAAAGGTCTGCAGAAGACGGATTTGCATACGGTGATGTCATCCAAGCAGTGGGCCAAAGTTGGCTGGAACCCTCATCTGCATATGAAAAGAGAAAAGGGGTATGCAGGGCATGGCGGCCTTTTGCGGCGCTTGGATGACCCTTAGTTCGCATTAAACACCTCCACCCTCCGTCGGTGTGGGGCTCATGTTGGCTATGCCCCAGCCCCTGAAGCATTCAAGCTGATTTCTTGCAGCAGCTGGGCACTGTAACAGCTCCAGAGCTGCTCTGAAAGGCAAGTAAAAGGGTGTGGGCCCTGCAGCACTACCTGTAGTATGCATTGTGCGTTGGAAGGCACAAAGTAAGCAGACAGGAGAAGTCAGGAGAGTGCACAAGGGCATAGAAGGCAGCGGCTCAAGAAAAGAGAAGTGGAAACAGACAGCAAACTAGGCTGGAGAGAGACCTGAGACAAAGAGATCTGAATTATACGAGAGCCGACCAGGGGAAACACAAATTATGCAGTCAAGTTTCCCACATTTGGGGAAATCGCAGGAGCAGCACACCCAGAGTGCAATGGGTGAGCCTTGCCCTGGGAGAAGCACCTTCATGATCATAGTATCTCACCTGGCAGGTATGTAGGAGTTGGGCTAGAGCTGGGGAGGGTCGCTGCTTGGGTACCCCCCTGTCAAGTGAAGGAGATCAAACTGAGGCAGCACAATGGAACTCTCGAAAGAAGAACAAGGCTAGAGGAAGATCTGAGACAAAGAAATCTGACTTTTACCAGAGCTGACCAGAGGAAAACACAAACACAGTCCCCCACTACCACAAATAATGCAGTTGAGTTTCCCACATTTGGGGAAATCACAGGGGTCAGCATACCCAGAATGCAATGAATGAACCTCACCCTGGGAGAACAATCTTTATGACCATGGTATCTCCTATGCAAAATAAGTATGATTTGGGAAAAAGCTGGGGAGGGCCGCTGCTCAGGCACATCTCTGTCAAGTAAAGGAGATTCAACTGAGGCAGCACAAAGGAACTCTCATCTGGGGACAACAACTGCCGGGAGAACACATATTTTCAGATGAACATGGGAGGGCAGAAGGCTGCCTAATACTGAAGCACCCCCAAACAACAAACCAAATGCAACAACTAGTTCAAGCATTCCTGGGGGAAGGTCTGCAGAAGACGGATTTGCATACAGTGATGTCATCCAAGCAGTGGGCCAAAGTTGGCTGGAACCCTCATCTGCATATGAAAAGAGAAAAGGGGTATGCAGGGCAGGGCGGCCTTTTGCGGCGCTTGGATGACCCTTAGTTCGCATTAAACACCCCCACCCTCCTTCGGTGTGGGGCTCATGTTGGCCATGCCCCAGCCCCTGAAGCATTCA